>NC_134081.1:101880657-102181594 GCF_000715075.1 Nicotiana tabacum
ATTCTTAGGAAGATGGTCCAAGGGTCTAGACAATGGCACGGGAAACTGCCTTTTGCTCTTTTGGGATATCGAACTGAAGCGATCATACCTGCTAAAATTGAGATTCCCTCTCTCCGAATCATTGTTGAGGCAGGGATTGAGGATACTGAATGGGTGAAGTCCCGATTGGAATATTTGAGTTTGATTGATGAAAAGCGTTTGGCGGCAGTTTGTTTTGGTCAGTTATACCAACAAAGAATGGCACGTGCTTACAATAAAAAAGTGCGCCCAAGACAATGCGAGGTAGGACAACTTGTTTTGAAACATATCTTTTCGCACCAGGAAGAAGCAAAAGGAAAGTTCGCCCCGAATTGGCAAGATCCTTACCTCGTCAAGAAAGTATTGTCAAAAGGAGCTCTACACTTGGCAGATATAGAAGGAATGGTGGTTGATATATCCGTCAATGCAGATGCGGTCAAGAGATACTATGTCTGACATGGCTCTGTTAGGGCATTTTTATATTTAGCATTCTCAGGTTGGGATGACGAAAGGCTATCATTCTCGCTACCCAAACACTGGTCAACCCTAGTTAGCCCTTTGAAGCCTTGTTTATATTTCTTTGTTTTCCCCTCTTTTGGAACCAATGTACTTAATAAAAAAAATCATCAAAACAAGTTCATGTTAATTGAACTACGTCTGACCTGATTCCGAAAGGATACGTAGGCAGCCTAACTCTGGGGTTCGGTCACACCAAAATAAAAATCTACATTTCCCTAGTGTTCAAAGAAACTGGGGCATGATTTTATTTTATTTTCGATGGTTGTTCCATCAAAATGGTTCCGAAAGTTGTAATTCAGTTGAATAGTTCTTCTTACCTTTCCCTGCTAAGACCTTCTGATCAACTTTCGAAAATGCTAAGTCAGTATACTACGGGTAATGCCTTAGCCGTAGTATACTGACTTAGCCATTGAAGCAAGAAAAAATATATGAGAGAGTCTTATTGGTGAAAACCTTCACGGGCACTATATATATATATTCACCTTCTTAGACTACAAGTTTTATTTCTATTGGTTAAAAAGAAAAGGAAAGTTTACAAAGAAAAATATATAGTTTCTTTTAATTAGAATATTAATAAGTAATCCAGTGACTTTAATAATTTTCTTAGTGTCATTTAAATTCTAGTTTAAATATTTAAATTTTTTTCTTATATTTCTCTAATCTAAAAATAATTAACTAAGACCTTTTATTTTTCTAATCTAAAGTAGTTAATTAATATTCTTACTTAGGTGTTGTTCAAATAAGTGTGTACTCTGTTATTATAGGCTTTAGTAGGTAGTAATTCTTTTTTGAATAATTTCTTTCATATTAGTATAAATAATTCTTTTGCTTTTATTATTTTAATATTTGATTAAGTAGTCTTGGTAATTGGTTTTTATGTTCAAAAAGAATAAGAAAATTCTTTCCTATTCCATAACTAACTCCCTAATAAATCTCATGTTAATCCCTCCTCCCTCACGTCTCCCCTCAAAATTACCCCATGCACATATTGACTTTTGAACTTTAAACAACACACAAAAACCCATGATCCCCTCTTCTGTACTCAAAAAAGTACCCACTATAACCTGGATACCCGATTTTCATGGGGAGATGACAGGAACCATCCAACAAACTTTGCTATTTAATATCATTTTCTCCACCAAAGAAAGGGGGATCTGAAAAATAAAAGAAAAACTAAAAAAAGAAGAAGAACGAGATTTGGAGCAAAGAAACATCTGGGGGATTTTTTTGAAAAGAGAAAACTTTGATCAAAAAAGAGAAAGAGAGTTTAAGAGTAGCTAAAAGAAGAGCTTGAAATCGGTAGCTTAAGGTCACCGGAAAAGTTCCTTTTCGTAGCTAAATTTGCTCTTAGTTCAAGTTCCATCGCTCAGAAATTTTTATCTGTATTTTCGTTGTCTCTAAGGCTCGTCCTTTTCACTTACTGTTTTAATAAAATTTGTACTTTATTTATCAAATGTCCTACTGTTCTTGGTCTACTTATTTCAATTGAATTAGCATGTTAAGATATGAGTTTGCATTTAATATATTTTGGAGTTATAATATTTTGAGAAATTTGGTACTATTATGCTTTGCTCAACTTCATTAATTTTGCGACTTACGGCAAAAGTTTTGGTATAGGAGTTTAAAATTTGAAATAAAAATGTCGCAAGTATCCTGGGGGGGGGGAGGGGGGGTTAAAAAGGCGTGGTCTTATCTTTCTTCTCCTATAAGAGTTTATTTGCTGCTAATGGCTTAGAGTTATCAAGGTATTTGCCTTTATGATGTAGTTATTAGGAAGCATAGCGTTCCAATTATTTGGACATAAATATCAAAATGAACGAAAATTTCTCAATAATTGTTAGCTTTATATATGCAGAAACCTTTTATTTTTAGGCAGAGTTCTTATATTCAAAATTCGTTGAGAATTAGTTAGAACACAAGATTATTTGTAACCTTGTTGGAGTGCAGCCATAATAGAGTTATCTCTGCCAACTATTGTAAATTTAACTTTTAGGGTGTATGTCTTTTAAGCTTCTCTCCTATTCTGTATAATATTGGTTTCCTTGGTTAATGCATCTATAGGTGCTAATGCAACAATCTCCTATTTAAAGTTGTCAACCTTATTAATCTAGTAATGTACAAGAAACTGTTTTCATTATAAAAAAAAAGGTTCAATTTCTTGTTTTTTGCTGCCCGTTTCATGTTTATATTTGCCTTGTTTTTGAGTGTTTTATGTATTTGCTGCATTAGTTTTGCATAAAAATTATTTTCTGTTGGCTACTGTATTTGGATGATTTTAGAAATTGCAAAGAAAGTTGAACGTCATGACTAATTAAAACTAGAAGAATTTTGGTCCATGTGTTTCAAGACTGAAGAAGGTAAAAGATGAATTGGTAAAGTAGACCATCAAGTCATTGGGCTAAATAAATTACTTCCGGATTCGAAGTAATAATTCACAAGTGTAATTCACTCGTCATAATTCATAGCTAAATTATATCACCTTTCTCGTCCATAACTTTAGCTTCACAATAATATCAAAACTTCTTTTTTTAGAAAAATAATTCTTAATTCGTAGAAGGCTTTAGGCACACTTTAATAAATTATCGTGAGCATGTATACGTCCGCGTAACATAATTACGATTTCAAAAATTAATACCAAGGTATGCGTTCGCGCAACTTTGGGCGAAACAACCTTAAAAATAATAAAGTGTTATTGATTGTGTACACGTACGCGTGACATGATCTTGACCCCCCAAATAAAACGAGTACACGTACGCATAACTCGTTTCAAGATAATTTCATAATCACACCATAATCAAGCAATTAAAAGCGGTAAAGGTTAAAATACACATAGGTTCTAAAACACATAATAATCCGTTAATTAAGCCAGGTATATGATTGTAAAGCGGCCGTGCTAAAACCACGGAATTCGAAAGTGCCTAATACATTCTCTCGGGTTAACAAAATTTCTTACCCAATCTTCTGTGTTCGCGGACCAACAAATAGAGTTAATTTTCTCGATTTGGGATTCTAAAATAAGCCGGTGACTTGGGACACCATAAATATTTCAAGTTGCGACTTTGAAATAAATAAATAATCTCATTTCGAATAATGTCACTTAAATTGGAAAAAACCCCTTATCCCTAGGGAAAAAGGAGGTATGACACTCTCCCAACAAATGTCGACAAACCCCTTCAAATGTTTGTATACATTTTGACTTGGAGCACCGGTAAAGAAACCTCGTTGCTCTAGCAAAGTGAGCATCACATTGGTGATTTGAAAGTTGCCAACCCTAATACAGGGAGGGACTATTGCACTGGCATATCCTTCATTGGGTAAACCCTGTGTGGATCCGCTCGTGGTGGAGATAGGGGTGGAACAAGGGCATTGTCATGAGGCACTCGGCCTCTTTTATTGGCTTGAGGTTCAAGAGGAACCTCATCAACTTGCTCATCCTCGACGTCCACATCTCCCAAAGCAATATTTCTGAGCTCATTGTTTGCCATGGTTGTACCTAGAATTTCTCGAACAAATTAGTAACACGGAAGAAAAAGAAGATATTCCAAAAACATACCCAAATATATAGCTAACACCTTTTTTAACTCCCCTGAAACAACGCTTAAAATTGATCAAGTCCAAAGCACACCTCAAAAGAGATATGAATAGGTCGTATGCAATAATAGAAACCCAACTAAGAGTCGGGGTCAAATCCACAGGGAGCTAAGATAGGAGTTAGGGGTATATATTTTAATTTGAGCAATTGGATTATCTAGATTGCACTTCCACAACAAGAATTTTTTTCTTCTTCTAATGTTACTCTAATGATTGCAAAATAAAGAAAGAAGACTAGAGATAATTGTTTTTAAGGTTTTTCCAAATGGATAAAAAGCTTAGGGTTGTGACCATGATCTAAATGTTTGCCTAATGGACTAAAGACTTTAATACTTGTTTTTTCGATTGGGGTGTGTTATAGCTCTCAACTCTAAATTACCCACTCAATACCTCTCGGTCAGAGAGTAGTTTTGCCCAATTTGGATTTCTCAAGACCAAATGGGTTTCACCCAAAATAGTTGATAAGAGTTCAAGTCGGGTTATTACTATCTCTAGGTTGAACCCTTTAATTGGGTTAATCAATCTCTCAATTGACCTAATTTCTTGTTAGCCTAATTATCCTAGACTAGGTCTCTCTTTCTCAAGTAGAGACTAAGTCAAATAGGCATGAATTAATATTTGCAACCATTAATTCTACAATTAAAACATAAACTAAGCTAAATAATCAACGTCCAATCATAAATAATTATTAAATTAGATACTCATAAGGTTTACACACTAAGGTTGGGTCACAACTCTAGTAAAAGTCTAGCTACTCATAATGGGGGTTTAAAAAAATAAGGAAGAAAAACTAATTAAACTCATAATGGAAGCTTAAAATGATTAAATCTATTGTAAATACACCAAAGCGATGTAAAACTTCCTAAAGTAATAAAGAAAAACGGCTATAGCAACTTCAGAGGTTCAAACTTGACCTAATTTTGTGAAACTCGTCTATTTATATAAGGCTGAAAATCTCGGACAAAAATGCCCCTCGGGAGGTTTTGCGGCCGCATAATTCCATGTGCGGTCCGTAAATTTCTTCATCTAGCAGGACCTGGAATTCTGCGGCCGCACTTTTCTGAACTGCGGCTGCGAGGCATTCTTCTGCGGCCATACATTTATGGACTGTGGCCACAAGGCAACTCTTCTGCGGTTCGCACAATTAGGACTACGGCCGCAAGGCACTCTTCTGCGGCCACACAATTCTTGTACGGTCCGCAATTCACAGAGGCTCCTAGATTTGGTCTTTTTGCATACTCTCTTATCTTCGACTCTTAGCCCAACTTCGCGGTCGCACAATTCATGTGCGGTCCGCACTTTGCGCAAATGTCTATTAAATTGTTCCTCCTGGTTTGCGGCCGCAGATAGAATTCTGCGGTCCGTAATTTTTTCTGCGGACCACATATTTGTGCTTCTGCGCCCTTTATTGCCTTGTATTTCGGATTACTCCTTTTTGAGTCGAATTTCATCTCGAGAGACTAACTTCTAGCATTCCTGCAATTTTGCAAAATTTTATTAGTTTCGGGAACATAATTCAATGCTTTTAGACTAAAACAAAAGCTAAAAGGCGCTAATAAGCCGTCAAAAACCCCACTTATCATCGATCCGAATCCGGAGATTTGAGTAGCCGCTAAATATCGCCCTAGTTCGCTGCACTAAAAGGTCGCTTATTTTTCTCCCTCTCTTTCTTTTAGATTTGGCATGTTTCAGATGAATCTATGTTTCAGTGTGTGCTTGTGAAAATGTCCGCTTTCGCTTTTATTTTTTCTTTTATGTATTAGACAGCATGACTTTAAGTTTTCGACATGCTTTGTTAAACTGTTAACTCAAGTTTGTCATTCTGCGTTAATTGCTTTTTATTTAAAAATCGTGTGTTAAGAAATTAATTTTATAAAAGAGATCATGCTCTAGTTATAGCAGAAACCATGTGATAAGAATCTTTTTTCTTTGCTAGTTGAAGGTTGAACTTAGCTATTATTTGTGTAGTAGAAAACGTGTTTTCTTAGGACTAGTTATGAACTATGAGAAAATGTATATGGAAAGTAAGATCCAGAATTTCTTTTAATTATTTTAAAGTCTCACAACCACAATTTTATCACCTCATTTATTAAGCATGAAAATTGTATAGCTAAAAATAATTTCTGTAGTAAAGAATGAAAGTAGGAATATATAGTTCGGAGTTTCTTTCAGAGATATCCATTGCTTCCTATAATATCATGTGCAGTCAAATGTTAGTTTAATATTACACTACTAAAAACCTATCAAAAAGCGTCCACAAAAATCGACCGAAGTCGGTCGGAATCGAACAAAAATCGACTGATTTCAATTCATCGAAAAAAGAATGGTCTCAATAGGATAGCGACCGCAGTCGGTCGATATTACCGACCGATTTCGATCGGTATTCGTCAACGCACTTTGACCAAATTATTTAACTAAAATAACCATACCGACCGACTTCGGTCGGTAGTTTTGTAAATAATTTTAAGTTATTTTCAAATTAGCGACCGACGTCGATCAGAACTTTAATTATTATTATTTTTAAAATTGTTCAATTCCGACCGAATTTGGTCGGAATCTTTAAACTATTTAAAATGTAAAACTAAAAATTCCGATCGCAGTCAGTCGAAATTGTTAAAATATTTAATATTTAAATTCAACAATTCCGACCGAAGTCGGTCGGTAACTTTGAATTTTTGAAAAATTCAAATGAACAGTTCCGACCGACTTCGGTCGGTAGGCGGTCGGTTTTCTGGGTATTTTTCGGCAGAATACAACTGTTTTATAGTTGCACCACCTGCCAATAATCAATCGCTTATAATGGCAGCATTACATTGCTGCCATTCAACCAATATCAACAATAATAATAACAAAGTATGCTCGAGTTTCAAGCAACAACATGGGCGGATGTTCACAACCAGTACGAGTCAAAGATAAGAATTGAGGATGATCAGCTCGATTTTCCGGCATCAACCAAGTGTTGAAGACCAATTTTGGCCCTCCTTTTTTTTCAATCAATTTCTCTATGCTTTCTAATTCTTAATAATTTACTAAATATATTTGAGATATTTTATCCAAAATATTTGTTATATTTTTCTAGCCTCAAGATTTTAAAATGAAAATATAATTATTAGTCTTAATATAATTTAGCATATTAATTTATGGTTATTATATCGTGATTATTTTAGTTAATTAATCACCATTATTTATCATTTAATTCTAATGGATCTTAATTATGAATACAATAATTATTTTCTAATTATAATTTATTTCTCTATTTTCTATCTATATAAATGCATAAATATACACTAATTATCAATTTCTATAACTATATAATATAATACATTTTATTATAAATTATTATAATTATGGAAGCATAATGAAAATAATTTAAAAGAAAAGGGACTTTTAAATGCAAATTGGGCCATCTTAGCAAAGTCCAATTGTTATTCAAAGAGACCATTTTAAAGAAAATACATATTCTAGATTTCTCGACCCAAAAAGAAGAAAATCACACCAAACAAGCCCATAAAACATACCATACCATACCTGCCGGCCCATCTGTCTAAATCTTTCATATATATAGACTGTATATAAGCTCCATGTCAGCGACACCAGGCTCCCAACATCCAAAAACACGCGCCTAACGTACGCCCTCCTCATCCCTTCACACTCTGACCCCACATCTTTCCATATGGATTCATTAGATCAAGTCTATTTTAAATTAATGGTCAAGATCATTTCTCCTTTCTTCTAGAGAATTTCAAAATAAATGCTAGCACTTATTTAACTTATTATTTTTTATTTACTTACATCTGAATTAATCTCAGCCCTTAGATGCATCTAATGCAACAGTTGGATTTCTTTCTAGAATTAAAGTCAATGTTTGACTAGGGTTCTATCTCTTTCCCTCTCTCAAACAAAACGACGTCTCTCTCCTCTCATCATAAGATTTTGGCTTCTTCTCCCTTCTTAGAAAAGATTTGACTCCCATATCTTATAATCAGAAATTGTGTGACCATTCTAAGGAAATTCTCTACAAACTCAAGCACTTTGATTGAAGAATTCAAATTTGTTTGCCATTTACAATGAAGATGACAGAGGTAAAAAGGTTCTCTTTTTTGTTTTCTCCAAATTTTCACTATTTCAGCGACCAAATCCCAGTTTTTCCTGCTTATATCATCCTTTGCCTTTCTGCTACACGCCATTTCAAATGGATCTTTAGCCTTTTGAAACCCTAGTCTTTTAAGAAGCCCGCTCAAACAAACCCTAGCTTGTCCTCCTATAAATAGGAATGTTGGTAACAATTTCGGACATATTTTGAAAGCTGCCGCTCTTACTCTCTAAAAATTATAGTTCTTTACTCATTTTCACCCCTAAGATACTCTCAGAATTTTCGAATTGCTCTCCCTTACCTCTGTCAATCTCAGTTGTGACAGAGGTGGTGTTTCGAGGTCGTCAATTGATCACATCCAAAACACACCTCAAAAGATATATGAAACGGTTGTATGCAATAATAGAAACTCAACTAAGAGTTGGGGTCGAATCCACAGAGAGCTAAGATGGGAGTTAGGGGTATATATTTCAATTTGAGCAATTGGATTATCTAGATTGCACTTCCACAACAAGGATTTGTTTTCTTTTTCTAATGTTTCTCCAATGATTGCAAAATAAAGAAAGAAGACTAGAGATAATTATTTTCAAGGTTTTTCCAAATAGATAAAAATCCTAGGGTTGTGACCATGACCTAGGTGTTTGTCTAATGGGCTAAAGACTTTAATGCTTATTTTGTCGATTGAGGTGTATTATAGCTCTCAACTCTAAATTACCCACTCAATACCTCTCGGTCAGAGAGTGGTTTTGCCCAATTTGGCTTTCTCAAGACCAAATGGGGATCACTCAAAACAGTTGATAAGAGCTCAAGTCAGGTTATTACTATCTCTAGGTTGAACCCTTTAATTGGGTTAATCAATCTCTCAATTGACCCAATTCCTTGTTAGCCTAATTATCCTAGAATATGTCCCTCTTTCTCAAGTAGAGACTACGCCAAATAGGCATGAATTAATATTTGCAACTATTAATTCTACAATTAAAGCATGAACTAAGCTAAATAATCAACACCCAATCATAAATAAGCATTAAATTAGATACCCATAAGGTTTACACACTAGGTTGGGTCATAACCCTAGTAAAAGTTTAGCTACTCTTAATGGGGTTTAAAGAAAATAAGGAATAAAAACTAATTAAACTCATAATGTAAGCTTAAAATGATTAAATCTATTGTAAATACACCAAAGCAATGTAAAACCTCCTAAAGTAGTAAAAATAAATTGCTACAGCAACTTCAGAGGTTCAAACTTGACCTAATTTTGTGAAACTCGTCTATTTATAGAAGGCTGAAAATCTCAAACAAAAATGCCCCTCGGGAGGTTTTGCGGCCGCACAATTCCATGTGCGGTCAGCAAATTACTTCATCTGGCAGGAACTGGAGTTCTGCGACCGCACTTTTCTGAAATGCGGCCGCGAGGCATTCTTCTGCGGCTGCACATTTCTGGACTGCGGCCGCAAGGCAACTCTTCTGCAGTCCGCATAATTAGGATTGCGGTCGCACAATTTTTGTGCAGTCCGCAATTCACAGAGGCTCCTAGACTTGGTCTTTTTGCATACTATCTGATCTTCAACTCTTAGCCCAGCTTTGCGGCCGCACAATTCATGTGCGGTCTGTACTTTACGCAAATGTCAGCTAAATTCTTCCTCTTGGTTTACGGCCGCAGATGGAATTATGCGGTCCGCAATTTCTTCTGAAGACCGCACATTTGTTCTTCTACGCCCTTTATTGCCTTGGGATTCGAATTACTCTTTTTTAAGTTGGATTTCATCTTGGAAGACCAACTTCCAGTATTCCTGTAATTTTGCACAATTTCATTAGTTTCGGGAACACAAACTTATCAAACCCCCACTTATCAACTCCCCCAAACTTAAGTCTTTCTTGTCCTCAAGCAAATAAATTAGTTTCCACCTCCAAAAGTTAAGGATCATTCTAGCGACTCAAAGGTAAGCCATACATACATCAATTGGGACCAATAATTACCCACACTACTCATGTATTATCAAGAAGGCGACAAGTTAAACATTCATGCACATATAGTTCTAATATGACATTTGAGCTTCAAGAATTGACTTTACTCATCAAGGACTCTTGCTCTATCATGCAGGTCATGGTGGACTCCAAACTCTTCCTCCTCTACCTTCCATTTTCCTGGATCACTTAAGAAATTTAGCACTCAATCCAAAGATTTATGAAAGGTTCACTCATCTCTCTCAAGAGAATATCGCAAGTACGGCTTCAAGTACTATAGGCTTTCCCCTCATGTAGATCGCCACTAATGTAAGCTCACTCGGATTGAAATCAAGTAGGACTTCTTTCGGGATGTAATAAAGGCTTTTGGATTTGGGTTAGATACAGTATGGGTGAGTGGTTACACCTTTCTTTAAGCACTCTATTCTTCATTTCTCGGCTCACACTTTGCCAATTCTTTGAGGCACTTTATTTTCCTTGGGGGAGTAGAAAGACTTAACATCACTCTTTCTTGATCATTACATTCATTTTCTCCCTCTTTGATTTCTCCATATTTGGGATCATACCCTCCCTTTTGAATCCCTTCAACTCTTCCACTTATTCACTATTTTGCATTTTTCTTTTTGTTCTTTTCTTTACTTTACTTTCCTTCTCATTATTTCTTTTCTCTTTTAGTACCTTGATACCTTTTTCAAGTTCCTCGTCTCTCCCCCAAACTTATATTTTTAGCCATTTGTTTCTCAAGAGTGTTAAGGAAAGCTCAGGTGCCAAGGGAGGGTCACGACAAAACGGGTAAAGGCTTGTAACATGGTCATCAAATGAGAAAGGCTCGAGGCTCAAATGGGTTGACTAGGGATAATGACATTAGTTAGCAATAAAAAACTCAAACGGGTCAAGGAGGGCCTACAATCACTTTTCAAACCAAGCAAAACTTACGATTTCCCCTTGAAACATATTCTAGGCAAGTTCTGGACCCTTCTCATGGATACTTGGACTAGCAACAATTCATCTCACCCCTCACGCAACTGGATTTTTAAAGAGGAAATAGTCGAACAGAGGTCCTCAGTTTACTTCGCATTTCTGGAGAGCAGTACAAAGTAAGTTGGGGACCCGTATAGATCTCAGCACCGCATTTCATCCACAGATCGACGGGCAGTCGGAGCGGACAGTTCAGATCTTGGAAGACATGCTCAGAGAATGTGTGATTGACTTTGGGGGACAGTGGGACCGGTTCTTACCGTTGGCCGAGTTTGCTTACAACAACAGTTACCAGTCCAGCATCGAGATGGCTCCATTTGAGGCTTTATATGGTCGGCGATGTCGTTCCCCCATCGGGTGGTTTGAGCCCGGCAAGGCTAAGTTATATGGTACTGATTTGGTGAAGGATGCCTTGAAAAAAGGTAAAGTTAATTCAGAAACGACTTCGCACAGCACAGTCCAGACAGAAGAGTTACGCGGGCTAGAAAATGCGTGACTTATCATTTATGGTATGTGAAAAGGTTCTCTTGAAAGTCTCGCTGATGAAGGGGATTATGAGATTTGGGAAGAAGGGCAAGTTGAGCCCAAGGTTTATAGGCCCATTTGAGGTGTTGAGACGAGTTAGAGAGGTTGCTTATGAGCTTGCCTTGCCTCCCAGTCTATCGGGAGTTCATCCGGTCTTCCACGTGTCTATGTTCCGGAGGTATCATGCCGACTTGTCACAAGTGTTATACTTCAGCACGATTCAGTTAGATAAGAGTCTGGGTTATGAAAAGGAGCCAGTTGCCATTGTTGTTAAGCAGGATCGCCAATTGAGGTCCAAGAGGATTTTTGCGGTAAAAGTTCAGTTGAGGGGCCAACCAGTCGAGGAGGCGACCTGGGTGTCCGAAGAACATACGGAGCAGATACCCGTACTTATTCAGCACTCCAGGTATGATTCTAGACCTGTTCGGGGACGAACGTTTGTTTAAGAGGTGGAGAATGTAATGACCCGATCGGTCGTTTTGCTTTCTATAACCATGTTCCCCTAAATAAGACTCCCCGTATATGTTTTTACTGTTTTTATGACTTGCGGGGATGGTTAGTTCGAGATTTGGAAGGGTTCAGGTTGAAATCGGAAACTTGGTTCCTTAAGTTGGCCTTAAAAGGCTAAGTTTGACTTCAGTCAACATTTTGAGTAAACGACCTCGGAATATAGATTTGATGGTTCCAATAGGTTCGTATGGTGATCTCAAACTTTGGCGTATGCTCGTACCGGGTTGTGGATGACCTGGGAGCGTTTCGGCGCCTAATATTGAAAGTTGGTCCCTTAAAGCTTCTTGAAGTTCTTTCAATTTGGTTTAGAATAGGTTTTGGTGATATTGAGGTCCGAATGAAATTCTGAGACTGGTGTTAGTTTCGTAATTTCATTTAAGACTTGCACGCAAAATTTGGTGTCAATCCGAGTAGTGTAAGTACGTTTCGGCGCTTTGGGAGTAAATTGAAGAACTTAAAGTTCATATTTTTTTATCCAATTGGTTTTGGGGTGTGATTCTTAGTTTTAATGTCGTTTTGGGCGTTCCGAGAGTTCGAGAGGGTCCATTTTATGATTTCAAACTTGTCGGTATGTTCGGGCGGGGCCTCAGGAGCCCCAGGTATTGATCGGACGAGGCTCGAACCAAGTTGAAACTTGGGAGCAACAGCTGGAATTCCCAGCTGCTGGTGTAATCGCACCTCCGCTTGGCCAGCCGCAGGTGTGAGCCAGGAGCCACAGAAGCGAGCAAGCCAAGGCTGTCTAGGATTCGCAAGAGCGAGGAGTTTGGCGCACCTGCGAATGCGCAGGTCCGATGACTGTGACCGCAGAAGCGACTGTGTCCGCAGGCGTGAAAGCGTCGGCCGCAAGAGCGGTTGCGCAGGAGAGGACCTGGCTCTGTAAGTGTGATGGGCGAGTGGCTAGGCCGGTTCCGCAGAAGCGGACTTTTGTCCGCAGAAGCGGAAGTCCCTCCGTAGGTGCGGAAACCGCTAAAGGCAGAATCCTTCATTTAATACGGGACTTAGTCATTTTGGCTCATTTTATTCCATTGTTGGGCGATTCTTGGAGCTCTTAGAGAGGGGATTTTCATCTAACACCTTGAGGAAAGTAATTCCTACCAAATATGAGTCAAATACATAACTTATGGGTAGATTATAACATGTAAATTAGTAGAAATCATGGGTTTAGGAGAAAAACCTAGATTTTTGATAAAAATGAGATTTAATCATGATATTCGTTATGGAATCTAGTAAAAATCATATATTTGAGTTCATGAGATTATGGGTAAGAACTTTTTTCGAAAATTTCCGGAATCCGGGCACGTGGGCCCGAGGTAAATTTTAAGAAACTTACCTTTAGGGTTGGGTAACCTCTTTAATAGTTGGAATACGAACTTTTAAGCATGTATTGATTAGTTTATCTACTATTTGATTAGTTTTGGGTTGATTCAACACCGAATTGAGGGTGTGAGCACATTCTTGGACCGGGAAGTAGGCCTTGAAACGAGATAAGTCTCTTTTCTAACCTTGTAAGAGGGAATTAAACCCATAGGTAGACTTAATCATTATGTAATTCTATTTGTAGGGGCTACGTACGTACGAAGTGACAAGAGTCCGTGCGTAGCTACTATTCATGCTTATGTCCGGGTAGATTTAGGCTTACACCATATTTTTTTTTTGTTGATACCGTTGCTTGTTTATGCTTACTAATTATTTGGATTAAAGCGGAGGTTGATGATTTCAATATTTTAAAGGTTCCTAGCTGAATTTCTTATTTTGAAAAAGAATTGAGAAATGTTATGATAACTTGAAAAAATCTATATTCAACTGCTTCGCAAGTATGTTCCGTGAGCGCGGTAAATTTTCACTACTCTCATGGGAGCGGGTCGTTCGCCTCGGCAAGTTAATTGATAAATCTATGGTTTGGGCTGTTCGACCCTCGGCAGCGCACAATATATTTATATGTATATTTGGATCGGGTCATACGTCCTTGGTATAATTCGTGCGTAAAGATATTGAAACCCCTTTATATTTAATATTGTTCTATGGACTTGAAAGGTGAAAGGATTAGACGAGAGAAATGACTTGGTTCTTACATGAAATGAAATGATTGTTTACTTCTGAGTTCTATTATTATTTTATATATCATGTTTAATTAGAACTTCATACTATTATATTTTTGGTACATAGTAAGTGTCGAAGTCGACCCCTCGTCACTACTTCTTTGAAGTTAGACTAGATACTTACTGGGTACATGTTGTTTATGTACTCACGCTATACTTCTGTACTTGATGTGCAGGATCTGAGGCAGGTACATCTGGTTACCAGTCTGGCATGTACGCTTGACTTCTGGTCCGAGACCACATGGTGAGCTGCCCTTCTGATCCGTTCAGTAGCAGCCGGAGTCTCTCTTTTGATTTATTTTCTGTCTATACTATTTCAGATAGTACAATAGAGATCTTTTGTATATTCTACTAGTAGCCCACATACTTGTGACACCAGATCTTGGCACACACTAGTAGACTTGTGATTTTGGTTTTACTTCTATGGCCGTAAATATATTCAGCTACTTTCATTTTATTAGATTAAATCTGTTTTCTCACTAAACCTATTAAACTAAGGAAAGTTATTTACTTGGGAAAAACTTATTAAAATGGGAAAATCATTAGATTGTTCACTGTTGGCTTGCCTTCAGGATAGTAGAGTTGAGCCAGATGCCCCCTTTCTACGCACGCTTCAAATTCATCGGAGGATGATGATCCAGAGGAAGTGCGGTATGATCGTTATCATAGGATGATCATCAGGCCTGAGGGCAATGGGTAAGATTTATTTATTACTTCTTTGTTTTTGCTGAATTATAATAGCTAGTCTTGTTTATTTAATGTAATTGTTATGTTGCAGGTTCATACCTAATCATCGGACTACAAAGATAATCACTGAAACTCTTGGCCGGTTGTATGATTCACCCTATGCGATTTGGAGTGACTTTCCACCGGAGCTCGTGGAGCAAAATTTCAACCAATTTAAGGTTTTAATACAATTCTTATCTATTTAAGCATTATATTATCAATATTTTCATCTAACGTTACACACTTCATTTACAGACTAAGTGTGCCTGGGAGGACCGGCATAACAGTGCTATTCTTGTAAATTTTGAATTCAAATACCGTAAGAGACTATCTGTAATGACCCAATCGGTCATTTTAACTTTTAGAACCCCGTTCCCTAAAATAAAACTTCTTATAGGTGCTTGTAATGATTTATGACATGCGGGGATGGTTGGTTCGGGATTTGAAAGTGTTTGGGGGTGAAACCAGAACACTTGGTTCCTTAAGTTGGCCTTAAAGTGCTAAGTTTGACTTCGGTCAACATTTTTGTGAAAATGACCCCGGAATAGAATTTTGATGATTCCAACAGCTCCGTATGGTAATTTTGGACTTAGGAGCGTGTAAGGGTGGCAAGTGGGCCGGTCCAGGCCCGGGACCGGCCCGGGACCGCAGAACAAACGGGCCAAACGGGCTAAACGGGCCAGGACCGTTTGGCCCGGTTTTAGCGGGCCTGGGCCGGTCCCGTGGGCCGGTCCTATGATTTGGGCCCGTCAGGCCCAGGACCGTTTAGCCCGCCAGGGCTCGGGACCGGCCCGGTCCCTTAGCGGGCCAAACGGTCCCAACGGCTATTTTTTTTAAAAAAAATAAAAAATAAAAAAATAAAAAAAAATAAAATATAGCCGTTAGGCTATCAAAAATAGCCGTTGGCTATTTATAAAATAGTCATTTAACCTCCCCTCCCCCCCCCCCCAACTTTGTTTTAATCCCAAACTTTTTATAATTACATTTTTCCCCCTATTTTCAACTATAAATACCCTATACTATATAATATATATATAGTATATAAGATGTATATATAGCTTATCGAATATAACTTATATATATATATATATATATATATATATATATATATATATATATATATATCTTATACATTTAATATATATACTATACTATACTATATATACATCTTATATATAGTATATAAGATGTATATATAGCTTATCGAATATATATATATATATATATATATATATACAACTTATATCTTTTATACATTTAATATATATACTATACTATACTATATATACATCTTATATATAGTATATAAGATGTATATATAGCTTATCGAATATAACTTATTATATATATATACTATACTATATATACATTTAATATATATACTATACTATATATACATCTTATATATAGTATATAAGATGTATATATAGCTTATCGAATATAGCTTATATATATATATATATATATATATATATATATATATATATATATATATATATATCGATATACTATATATATATCTTATATACTATATATATTCGATATTAAATATTGAATATTAAAATTTAGGATGTTAAATAAAATTTAGGTCACAATTCAATAATAAAATTTTCAAAGCATTGCCTTAGATATTTTTTTTAACATTCTTTTATCTCTAATATCTATTTAAATTTTTTTTTAAATATATGTTGGGCCCACTTAGCCCGTTTAGCCCGCGGGCCGGGACCGTTTAGCTCGGGACCAAACGATCCTGGTCCCGGGCCGGTCCATACAAAAAGCCCGTTTAGGTCCGGGCCCATTTGGCCCGTTTAATTTGGGACCGGCCCGTGACCGTTTGGACCGGCCCACTTGCCAGCCCTAGGAGCGTGTTCGGAATTTTATTTGGAAGTCCGTAGTTAAATTAGACTTGAAATGGCTAAAAATAAGAATTTAAGTTTGGAAGTTTGACCGATGAGTTGACTTTTTGATACCGGAGTCGGAATCCAGTTCCGAAAATTTTCATAGCTCAGTTATGTAATTTATGACTTGTGTGTAAAATTTGAGGTCAATCGGAGTTGATTTGATAGGTTCCGACATTGAATGTGGAAGTTGAAAACTCTTAGTTTCATTAAGCTTGAATTGGGGTATGATTCATGGTTTTAGCGTTGTTTGATGTGATTTAGAGGTTCGAATAAGTTTGTATGATATTTTAGGACTTGTTGGTATATTTGGTTGAGGTCCCGAGGGCCTTGGGTGAGTTTCGGATGGATAACGGATCAAAAGTTAGACTTAAAAAGCTGTTGCAAATTTTCTCTTCTGCTGCATATTCTGGGCTGTGATCGAGCCTCAGATCGAGCCCCAGATCGAACCCAGATATCGAGCCCACAATCGAGGCCTGAGTCGAAGCCAGGGACGAGGCTCAGTATCGAAGCCTCGATCGAAGGCAAGGCTCGAGGGCTAGGATCGAGACCCATGCTCGATGTCCTGATCGAAGGCTCAAGCTCGATGCCATGATTGAGGCTATGATCGAAGGCCCAACCTCGATGCCCTGATCGAGGCCATGACCGAGGTCCAGGCTCGAGCTTGTGATCGAAGCCGAGATCGAGGCCCAGTTCGAGGACCGGTTCCGAAGGCTGCTGGGCAGTTTTATAAAAAGAGGGCATTCGTCCCATTTGCCATTTTTGACGAACTTGAGCTTGAGCAGAGACGACTTTTGGCAGATTTTCAAGGGAAAAATATTGGGGTAAGTGATTATAACTTGGATTTGGTCTACATATACAAGTATATCATTATTTTCACAATTTAATTAGTGTTTTGAGATTGAAATTTGGAAAAGTTTAGAAATCTCATAGAAACGAAATTTTGAGATTTCGGTATCGATTCGGAGTCGGATTTGAGTGAAACTGGTATGGTTGGACTCGTAATTGAATGGGTTATCGGATTTTATAACTTTCACCAGATTCCGAGATGTGGGTCCCGCGGGTGAATTTTTAATTAATTTCGGGATCTTTTCTTAAAAATGTAGTATTTTCTTATAGAATTGATTTCTACAATATTAAGTGATTTTATCGAATTATTTTGGTTAGATTCGAGCCAGACGGAGTTGGATAATCGTGGAAAAGGCCATATAGTGGATTAAATTAGAGCAAGACGAGGTAAGTCACTTGTCTAATCTTGTGAGGGGGAAATTACCTCATAGGTGATTAAAATTAAATAATTATTGCTAATTGTGGGGGGCTACGTACGCACGAGGTGACGAGAGTCCGTGCGTAGCTACTATTAATGCTAAAGTCCGGGTAGTTTAGGACTCAAAGCATGCCTTACTTGTGTAAATTGTATTCTTTGATTTATTTATATTAATTGATATCTATATGAATATATTGTGAATTGTTAGATAAAAATATTAAAGGATGGAAAGCTCTCATAGGCTTGATTGTCTGTTTAAATCAATTAATTGTTAAAAGAAATTACTCTCCTCCCAAATTCATCTTATAATGAATATACTCTCCTTCTGAAGGCACATAAGAAAATGTCCTCCTTTCTTGTGGAGCGGGCCGAACGCCTCGGCAGGATAGAAGCATCTATGGATCGCGCCGCACGTCCCTCGGCAGTGTACACGACACTCTGGATCGGGTCGTACGTCCTCGGCAGAAATCGTGCTTAATAATAATAATTACACGATACTTTGATAATTTATTTCAGCTCGTGAAGCTAATTAATAAATTAAAAAATCCTTGGAGTTTAATGAATTATTATTCTTGCTTGTTTAGGAATTAATTGTTACTCCTGTAAATGAGATTTAATTGATAAATTAGAATTTATTTGAATTGAAGGAATTTAATTAATATATTGAGAATTGTTACATTTGAAGAAATTTGATTATTTTCGCTGATTAAAGAAATTATTGTAAATTCTGTAAATCATGCTAATTTAAATATCCTAGTTTTATTTCAATTATTATTGACCATAGTGAGTGTCAAGGTCGGCCATCTCGTCTCTACCACTTCGAGATTAGGCTTGATACTTACTGGGTACATGTTGTTTACGTACTCATACTACACTTGCTGCACTTTTGTGCATGATCTGAGACAGGTACTAGTGGATGACCTATCATCACATACCCACATCATCCCGAGGCATAGTGGTGAGCTGCCTTTCTGAGCCGTTCTGCAGCTACCAGTGTCTCTTCTGATATTTATATTCTGTCTATTTCATTTCAGAGAGTATTTGGAGTTTTGTATAATCTACTAGATGCTCATGCACTTGTGACACCGGGTCTTGGCGCACACACATTGGTAGAAATTGGCATTTTATTATTTTCTTGGAATAAAAGTTTAACCAATGTACGTTTGACTTATTAGTTGGCTTGCCTAGCTGTAGTGTTGGGCGCCATCACGACTTATAGGCGAAATTGGGTCGTGACAATATGGTATCAAAGCACTTGGTTTACGTAGGCCTCATAAGTTATGAGCATACCTAATAGAGTCTTGCGGATCGGTACGAAAACGTCTGTACTTATCTTCGAGAGGCTATATGGTGTTAGGAAAC
The DNA here is from genome assembly GCF_000715075.1 of Nicotiana tabacum. Lineage (NCBI taxonomy): Eukaryota > Viridiplantae > Streptophyta > Magnoliopsida > Solanales > Solanaceae > Nicotiana > Nicotiana tabacum. Next base: position 101,900,209 of record NC_134081.1, read on the forward strand.
TACCTTTCTTCATATTCCATCGTGCAATTGATGTAGTACTAAATATCCTTCTCTTATTCTCTCACAGATGGTGAGAACACGCTCTAATGAGATTCCAGACCAGGGAAGAGCTACTCCCCAGTTGCTAGAGGCCGAGGCTGAGGCTGAGGCCGAGGGAGGGCTCCAGCCTGTGGTAGAGGGCGAGGACGTCCCAGGACTATTCCGGTTATGCCGCCAGTGGATCCAGTAGAGAATCCCATTTTTGAGGAACAGGGTGAGGTGCCTGTGGCAGAGCCAGCTCCTGTGGACTTCACATCTGCACCGGGATTTCAGGATGTCATGGGTCGTATGCTGCGATTCATGGACAATATGACTCATGCCGGTTTATTTCCGGCAGACCCAGCCACATCTCAGGCTGGCGGGGGAGCACAGACCTCTATCGCGCAGGCTCATGGACAGGCAGCTGCTGTATATCAGACCCAGGGTGCACTACCCGTGGGTGGAGTCCAGCCAGTGGCAGCAGCTACACCTGAGCCCAGGCCAGCTGTAGCCGCCGATCCTCAGAAACTATTGGACAGATGGACTAGACTACATCCTCCTGTCTTCGGGGGTGAGCGACATGAGGATCCACAGGATTTCATTGATCGTTGCAAGGATAGACTATACAACATGAGGATATTGGAATCCCATGGGGTTGATTTCGCTACTTTTCAGCTAGAGGGTAGAGCCCGTAGATGGTGGCAGTCTTATGCTCTTGGCAGACCAGCAGATTCTCCTCCCATGACTTGGGACAGGTTCACCCGTATCTTCTTGGACAGGTATATTCCATCCTCCCAGAGGGAAGCGTTGCGGTTTCAGTTTGAGCAGCTCCAGCAGGGTCAGATGTTAATGACTGATTATGAGGTGAGGTTTTCTGAATTATCTCGCCATGCACTAATGATAGTCCCTACTGAGGCGGAGAGAGTGCGAAGGTTTTTAGCCGGTTTACATACTGGTATTCAGGCTACTATGGCTCGAGAGGTTGAGATGGGTACTTCTTATGAGCTAGTTGTAGAGATAGCTCGGAGGATTGAGGGTGTACGTCAGCGGAGCCGAGAACAGACTATGAGAGATAAGCGGTTCAGGTACTCTGGAGAGTTCAAAGGTGCTCCGTCCGGGGGCAGAGGTCAGTTCGTGAGGAGACAGTCCAGCAGACCCCCATATCCAGCACCACCACCTCCTTGAGGTGCTCCAGTGCGACCTTATCTCAGTGCTATCCTAGAGAGTTCTTACTGCCCACCAGCTATTCAGGGTCCTCCTAGTGGGTATTCAGGTCCCCAGGGCCAGACACTTAGTCAGCAGCCCATCACACCGAAGAGTTGTTACGAGTGCGGGGATCCCAGTCACATGCAGAGGTTTTGCCCCAGGCTTCGAGGTAGACCAGTACAGCAGGGTCAGCAGCCTATGCTTACCGGACCAGTTGCTCCACCAGTAGTCCGACCACCCAGAGGTGGAGGATAGGTGGGTAGGGGTCGTCCTAGAGGTAGAGGTCAGCCAGGCGGAGGCCAGACAGTTGGCGCTCCAGCTCGGTTCTATGCTTTCCCGGCTAAACCAGATGCAGAGGCCTTATATGCCATGATTACAGGTATTATTTCTGTTTGTGGCAAAGATGCCTCGGTATTATTTGATCCAGGATCTACGTATTCATATATGTCATCTCTATTTGCTCCATTCCTGGGTGTTCCTCGTGAGTCCTTGAGTACTCCTGTTTATGTGTCCACTCTTGTGGGCGATTCTGTTGTTATGAACCAGATCTACCGGTCCTGTATTATTACATTATGTGGTTATGAAACTAGAGCAGATCTCTTATTGCTTGAGATGATCGATTTTGAAATTATTCTGGGTATGGACTGGTTATCTCCATATCATGCTATTCTAGATTGTCATGGAAAGACTGTTAACTTGGCTATTCCAGCATTGCCTAAGCTGGAGTGGAAGGGTTCGCCTGTTAGTTCATCTAATCGAGTTATTTCTTTTATAAAGGCTCAACACATGGTTGAGAAGGGTTGTTTGGCTTATCTAGCCTATGTTCGGGATACTACTGCAGATACTCCGGCTATTGATTCAGTGCATGTAGTTTGGGAGTTCCCCAATGTATTTCCGTCAGATCTTCCAGGTATGCCACCTGATCGTGATATTGATTTCTGTATTGACTTGGCTTCAGATACCCAGCCTATATCTATCCCACCGTATCGCATGGCTCCGAAAGAATTGAAAGAACAGCTTGAAGAGTTACTAGCCAAAGGGTTTGTCAGACCGAGTGCATCGCCTTAGGGTGCACCAGTATTATTTGTGAAAAAGAAGGATGGAACAATGCGGATATGTATTTATTATTGCCAATTGAACAAAGTCACTATTAAGAACAAGTACCCGTTGCCGCGTATTGATGGTCTATTTGACTAGTTGCAGGGTGCTAGGGTATTCTCTAAGATCGATTTGAGGTCGGGGTACTATCAGTTGAAGATTCGGAATTCGGATGTTCCGAAGACTGCTTTCCGTACTAGATATGGTCATTATGAGTTTCTGGTAATGTCTTTTGGTTTAACTAATGACCCGACAACGTTTATGGATCTGATAAACATGGTATTCAGGCCATATATTGACTCATTTGTCATTGTCTTCATTAATGACATTTTGATCTACTCACGTAGTAAGGAGGAGCATGAGCAGCATATGAGAGTAGTGCTTCAGACATTGCGGGAACAAAAGCTATATGCTAAGTTCTCTAAATGTGAGTTTTGGCTAGAGTTTGTAGCATTTTTGGGACATATCGTATCGGGCGAAGGTATTAAAGTTGATCCCAAAAGATTGAGGCAGTTCAGAATTGGCATCGTCCCACTTCGGCCACGGAGATCAGGAGTTTTCTGGGTTTGGCAGGTTATTATCGTCGGTTCGTGGAAGGTTTTTCATCTATTGCAGCACCTTTGACCAAATTAACCCAGAAGGGTGCTCCATTCCGATGGTCCGATGATTGTGATGTGAGCTTTCAAAAGCTCAAGACATCATTGACTACAGCACCAGTGTTAGTGTTGCCTTCCGGTTCGGGGATGTATACAGTGTATTGCGACGCTTTGCGCGTTGGCTTGGGTTGTGTATTGATGCAGGAAGGGCAAGTTATTGCATATGCTTCACGTCAGCTGAAGCCCCACGAAAAGAATTATCCGGTATATGATTTGGAGTTAGCTGCGATTGTTCACGCTCTTACGATTTGGAGGCATTATCTTTATGGTGTGTCTTGTGAAGGTTACACTGATCATCGCAGTTTGCAGCATTTGTTCAAGCAGAGGGATCTAAATTTGAGGCAACGCAGATGGCTGTAGTTACTAAAAGATTATGATATTGCTATCTTGTATCATCCGGGCAAAGCAAATATGATTGCAGATGCCTTAAGCAGAAAGGCGGAGAGTATGGGTAGTTTGACTTTCATCTCAGCAGAGGAAAGGCCATTAGCCTCGGATATTCAGTCCTTGGCTAACAGACTTGTGAGGCTGGATATTTCAGAGCCCAACCGAGTTCTTGCATGTGTTGTGGCCCAATCTTCACTATTTGAGCAGATCAAGGCTCGCCAGTATGATGACCCACACTTGATGGTTCTTCGTGAAATGTTACTGCGAGGTGGTTCCAAGGAAGTCACTATTGGTGCAGATGGTGTTCTACGACTCCAGGATCGTCTGTGTGTTCCTAATCTGGATGAACTGAGAAAAAAGATCCTGGAGGAGGCACACAGTTCTCGATATTCTATTTATCTAGGTGCTACGAAGATGTATCGTGACTTGAGGCAGCATTATTGGTGGCGACGAATGAAAAAGGACATAGTTGAGTATGTAGCTCGGTGTCTAAATTGCTAGCAAGTTAAATATGAGCACCAAAGGCCAGGTGGTCTACTTCAGCAGATGACCATACCAGAGTGGAAATGGGAACGAATTACTATGGATTTTGTAGTTGGGTTGCTGCGGACCTTGAGGAAGTTTGATGCAGTTTGGGTGATTGTTGACAGGTTGACTAGGTCGGCACATTTTATTCCTGTTGTGACTACGTATACTTCAGAGAGGTTGGCTCAGATTTATATTCAGGAGATAGTTCGGTTGCACGGTGTGCCAATTTTCATCATATCAGATAGAGGTCCTCAGTTTACTTCACATTTCTGGAGAGCAGTACATAGTGAGTTGGGGACCCGTGTAGAGCTCAGCACAGCCTTTCATCCGCAGACCGATGGACAGTCAGAGAGGACAATTCAGATTTTGGAGGATATGCTCAGGGCATGCGTGATTGACTTTGGAGGTTAGTGGGATCGTTTCCTGCCTTTGGCCGAGTTTGCTTATAATAACAGTTACCAATCCAGCATCGAGATGGCTCTATTTGAGGCTTTATATGGTTGGCGATGTCGTTCACCTATCGGATGGTTTGAGCCAGGTGAGGCTAAGTTATATGGTACTGATTTGGTAAGGGATGCCTTGGAAAAGGTAAAGTTGATTCAGGAGCGACTTCGTACAGCACAGTCCAGACAAAAGAGTTACGCGGATCAGAAAGCGCGTGATGTATCATTTATGGTAGGTGAAAAAGTTCTCTTGAAGGTTTCGCCGATGAAGGGAATTTTGAGATTCGGGAAGAAGGGCAAGTTGAGCCCAAGGTTTATAGGCCCATTTGAGGTGTTGAAACGAGTTGGGGAAGTTGCTTATAAGCTTGCATTGCCTCCCAGCCTATCGGGAGTTCATCCGGTTTTTTACTTATCTATGCTCCGGAAGTATCATGCCGACCTATCACATGTGTTAGACTTCAACACAATTCAGCTAGATGATAGCTTGGGTTATGAAGAGGAGCCAATTACCATTATTGATAAACAGGTTCGTCAGTTGAGGTCCAAGAGGATTTCTGCAGTAAAAGGTCCAGTGGAGGGGCCAACCAGTCGAGGAAGCGACTTGGGAGGCCGAGGAAGACATGTGGAGCAGATATCCACACTTATTCAGCACTCCAGGTACAATTCTAAACCCGTTCGAGGACGAACGTTTGTTTAAGAGGTGGAGAATGTAATGACCCAACCGGTCATTTTAACTTTTAGAACCCTGTTCCCTAAAATAAAACTTCCTGTAGGTGCTTGTAATGATTTATGACTTGCGGGGATGGTTGGTTCGGGATTTGGAAGTGTTTGGGGTGAAACCAGAACACTTGGTTCCTTAAGTTGGCCTTAAAGTGCTAAGTTTGACTTCGGTCAATATTTTTGTGAAAATGACCCCCGAATAGAATTTTGATGATTCCAACACCTCCATATGGTGATTTTGGACTTAGGAGCATGTTCGAAATTTTATTTGGAAGTCCGTAGTTAAATTAGGCTTGAAATGGCTAAAAATAAGAATTTAAGTTTGGAAGTTTGACCGATGAGTTAACTTTTTGATACCGGAGTCGGAATCCAGTTTCGAAAATTTTCATAGCTCCGTTATGTAATTTATGACTTGTGTGTAAAATTTGAGGTCAATCGGAGTTGATTTGATAGGTTCCGACATTGAATGTAGAAGTTGAAAACTCTTAGTTTCATTAAGCTTGAATTGGGGTATGATTCATGGTTTTAGCGTTGTTTGATGTGATTTAGAGGTTTGACTAAGTTTGTATGATATTTTAGGACTTGTTGTTATATTTGGTTGAGGTCCAGAGGGCCTCGGGTGAGTTTCGGATGGATAACAAATCAAAAGTTGGACTTAAAAAGCTGCTGCAAATTTTCTCTTCTACTGCATATTCTGGGCTGTGATCGAGCCCCAGATCGAACCCAGATATCGAGCCCACGATAGAGGCCTGAGTCGAAGCCAGGGACGAGGCTCAGTATCAAAGCCTCGATCGAAGGCAAGGCTCGAGGGCATGATCGTAGGTAAGGCTCGAGGGCTAGGATCGAGACCCATGCTTGATGCCCTGATCGAAGTCTCAAGCTCGATGCCATGATTAAGGCTATGATCGAAGGCCCAACCTCGATGCCCTGATCGAGGCCATGACCGAGGTTCAGGCTCGAGCCTGTGATCGAAGCCGCGATCGAGGCCCAGTTCGAGGACCGGTTCCGAAGGCTGCTGGGCAATTTTATAAAAAGAGGGCATTCGTCCCATTTGCCATTTTTGACGAACTTGAGCTTGATCAGAGACGACTTTTGGCAGATTTTCAAGGGAAAAACATTGGGGTAAATGATTCTAACTCGGATTTGGTCTACATATATAAGTATATCATTGTTTTCACATTTTAATTAGTGTTTTGAGATTGAAATTTGAAAAAGTTTAGAAATCTCATAGAAACGAAATTTTGAGATTTCGGTATAGATTCAGAGTCGGATTTGAGTGAAACTGGTATGTTTGGACTCGTAATTGAATGGGTTATCGGATTTCATAACTTTTGCCGGATTCCGAGAAGTGGGCCCCGCAGGCGAATTTTTAATTAATTTCGGGATCTTTTCTTAAAAATATAGTATTTTCTTATAGAATTAATTTCTACAATATTAAGTGATTTTATTGAATTATTTTGACTAGATTCGAGCCAGACGGAGTTGGATAATCGTGGAAAAGGCCCTATAGTGGATTAAATTGGAGCAAGACGAGGTAAGTCTCTTGTCTAATCTTGTGAGGGGAAAATTACCTCATAGGTGATTAAAATTAAATAATTGTTGCTAATTGTGGGGGGCTACGTACGCACGAGGTGACGAGAGTCCGTGTGTAGCTACTATTAATGCTAAAGTCCGGGTAGTTTAGGACTCAAAGCATGCCTTACTTGTGTAAATTGTATTCTTTGATTTATTTATATTAATTGATATCTATATGAATATATTGTGAATTGTTAGATAAAGATATTAAAGGATGAAATTCTCATAGGCTTGATTATCTGTTTAAATCAATTAATTGTTAAAAGAAATTGTTTTCCTCCCAAATTCATCTTATAATGAATATACTCTCCTTCCGGAGGCACATAAGAAAATGTCCTCCTTTCTTGTGGAGTAAATGCATCTATGGATCACGTCGCACATCCCTCGGCAGTGTACACGACACTCTGGATCGGGCCGTACGTCCTCGGCAGAAATCGTGCTTAATAATAATAATTACACGATACTTTAATAATTTATTTCAGCTTGTGAAGCTAATTAATAAATTAGAAAATCCTTGGAATTTAATGAATTATTATTCTTGCTTGTTTAGGAATTAATTGTTACTCCTGTAAATGAGATTTAATTGATAAATTAGAATTTATTTGAATTGAAGGAATTTAATTAATATATTGAGAATTATTACATTTGAAGGAATTTGATTATTTTCGCTGATTAAGTAAATTATTGTAAATTCTGTAAATCATGCTGATTTAAATATCCTAGTTTTATTTCAATTATTATTGACCATAGCGAGTGTCAAGGTCGGCCATCTCGTCTCTACCACTTCGAGATTAGGCTTGATACTTACTGGGTACTTGTTGTTTACGTACTCATACAACACTTGCTGTACTTTTGTGCAGGATCTGAGACAGGTACTAGATTTTCGGGAAGTATCGGAGCTTCTCGGATTCAGCCCCTTAGTAAGTGTTTCAGCTGCCCATTCGTCCGGAGCAACATCCTTTCTTTCTGGAATCTGGTCACGAACTCCTACAATAATTCAGACTCTCCTTGTGCAATCCTGAATATGTTAGCCTTTCGGGCATGTACCTTTCTGGCCCCGACATGAGATTTGATAAAAGAATATCCGAGCATCTCGAAGGAATCTATTGAGTGCTCGGGTAAGAGCGAATACCATGTTAGGGCACCTTTCGTGAGGGTCTCCCCGAATTTCTTCAGTAAGACTGACTCAATCTCGTGCAGAGCTAAATCGTTCTTCTTCACTGCCATTGTATAGGTGGTGATGTGCTCCTGAGGATCCAAAGTCACATCATACTTCGGCACGTCTGGCATCTTGAACCTCTTCGGAATCAATTCTAGTGCCACACTTGGTTTGAACGACAACTAGGTGTATTTCTTTGAGTCCGGTCCTTTCAATACTAGTGGTGCACCCGAAATCTGATCCAATCGGGTGTTTATTTCCCCCATCAATCGCATGAGTTCGGTTTTAAAGGGATCGTTCTCATTGTTGTTACCGAATTCGCTACTATTCCCCCCAGCCCTATCGAGACCGACTTCGCCCCTCGGGGTGGTGTTGTCGACCCTCTGCATTGTTTAATTTGTGGGAGCACCGAGAGGAACTGGACCTTGTCCATTCGCGCTATTGGAAGCACCTGACAACGCCTGTCTCAATTCCATCATGACCTGCTCCTGTCGTGAGAGGTGGCCTTTGTTGCTCCCGCATTATCCTTATTATTTCAGCGACGTTCTCGTCTTCAGCATCATCAGGAGTTGCCTCTCGAGCATATCGTGGATATTTCTCGCCATGGACCGACGTGGCCTCATCCCTATCGTTGGGGGTATCACCGATCGAGTCTTCGTGCTGATGCTGATTTCCTTAGGCCCCAACGTTGTGTGCGATGTTGACATCACTATCTGCCTTTTTTGTATGATTTTTGCTAATAATAAAGAATCAAACAGGTTAGTAACATATGCAAGGATCAACTCAATTATACAACTATCTAAGCACCACGGTGGGCGCCAAACTGTGTACCCGTAAAATGGTACAGTTGAATTAATACGTGATTTTATAGATAAGTGAATCGATTTGATCCCAAAATAATAAATAAATTAAATAAGAGGATAAGACTGAGCGGAAAGAGTGAGATAAGACAGCAGAAATGTTGGTTGTGGGAGCAGAGATCCCAGAGGCAGTGGTAACGATATTAATAAGCAAGAAGATCAAATATTGTTGAGCTTTGAAGAGTATATAGCATAAGCTTGTCAGAAAATTCGTGTCCTACAATAGCTGTTGAGCTCACTATTTATAGTTGTTCCTAGGGAGCAAGGTCCTAGGATCAAGCCCCTCTTAAATGACAATTATGGGGGCCATTAAAGAATGTGTAACGGTAGCCAATGAATGTCATATTCTCTGTAACGGACTACGTACTTAATGCTGTAGAATATTCTCCATTAAGTACTACAAGGTGTCAGACATTTATTTTGTCAACATTCCCTTCGGGAACAAACGAGATTGCTACCTTCGGACCTGATTGCCATTTGCCTCGCTTTTCATGTGCCTTCGGCTCCGTATACCGCTTTATTATGCGATCATTTAATATGAACATATTTTACCATATACAACACTCTCTTCCCGTGAGCTCATATGGATTAAAGAATTAATCCGTAACTACCCAATTCATACAAGTTCACAAATAATAGCAAAGTATATTACAATTTGAAATAGAAGATATCAAAAACATAAAATTTTTAAAACTAAACAATAAGAAGAGATATCACAATAAAAAATAAAAAATCACATGGTAGTAATTTTATCAATAAATATGGAAAATAATGTTGGTTAAATTATATTTGTTGCTTTTGAGATGTTACTTACACATGCTATATATATATATATATGTCTATTTAGCCAACCGATCAAATATATAACTTGCCCTACTATTAAGCATTAAAAATATTTAGGCACACACATTTATTGAGAACAATGAGCTTAGGCTTGGGCTTGGATTGGTTTATTTAGGCCCAACCTTACTGCATGAATTGGTTCAGCTTATTTGTTTTTGGTATCCGCTATTCGTATTGAGACCCTTGACTATTCTCGATTTGCATTGCGTAATATTCATTAAAAGAAAAAGTGCTCCCTATTAAAAAAATTTCATTTCCAGAGTTCTGGTTCAGTTTATGAACTAAAACCCCTTTGATCTATTAATAAGTTATTCTCCACAAATAATTATATCTTATTGGTTTTGTTGTGGTCGTATCCAATCAAAAAGTAGCACTTATAAAGAGAGTGATTTGTACGAAAGTACACCCCAACACAACATATTGCACTAATATAGTCATCTTTTTAAGTTTGCAACCGCATAACCCATTATTCTTTTGCAACATTATTTATACACATGAGATGTAACATTATACAACAATATATCTTTATTATAATATTGTATAAAAAATTGGGTTTAGGAACTTCAACTCACGAAAATATCACCAAATAACTCAAATTTTTGCGAAATAGTTAACTTCAAAATGACGTTCCCAACGAACCCCAATCATGAGTTGTCAAAAATTTCAACAAATCACAAAACCATTTTTATGTTTTTAAAAATCCCAACAATGAAATTTTTAATTTTTCATTTTAATTTGTCGAATAATATTTAAATCTATGATGATAAATATAAATATCACTCTCAATCAATTTTTAACACAGATCTTCTTAGTATCAAGTTAGTAGGTAAAAAAGAAATTTAAATCATATACAAATAAGTTAAAATAGGCTAAGAAAAAGAATATAGGCAAAAATTAATTGAGGAAGTGGTGTTTGGGCTTTTGTAAATGCTAAAAGTAAGAGGACAAGTGGACAATGGTCCAATGTCAAAAGCCCCTATACTCGGGAAAAAATTGAATATACTCGATTAAAATTACACCTACATATATCTAGGAAAAAAATAGACTTAAAAAAAAAAAAAACAAAATAGAAACCGAAAAAGCAAAAACCCTAAAGCGACTAAACCCCTTCCCCAAGCTTTCGTACCCTTTTTTCAGGCTCATCTCCTCTAACTTTCTAGACGGTTTATTGTATCTCCGTCGTTTAGAACAGGTAATCAGATATTCCTCTCAGTTCTCCATTTTCTTTAACTTCATATATGCTCTCTTTATTTCTTTGTATAGTTTTGCTTTTGACCCGGCTGAAGTTGAATTTTCCTTCCACCGCTTCATTAATAGGTTTTATCGGCCTTTAAATTGCTGTTTTCGTGCTACACTGGACAAATTTAGCTAACAATTAACTTGAATAAGGCTATGTTATTATGATTCCGTGTCTTAAGTAAATAGATCTAGGGTAATCTTCACCACGTGAGCTAGCTTTTGAGGTTTAGGTATTTTTAGCTCAGTAATTTGTCAGAAGGTAGTTTGAGGAGGTGTGTGCTTAAATAGCTGATTAGCAGTCTAATTTCCTAATTAAGTTGCATAGTTTACTGAGATATTTTCTATTTTCTTTCTCCACTGTTTGTCTTTGTTGTTCCGTCTTAGCTCTTAGTTGTGTAGGTCAAGCTAGTTAACATTTAGTATTGGTACGAAATTCGGACCAAATAGAGTCAAATGGTTACAGATGATTCATATAGCCGATCCCGACTACTGTGGAGTTGATTGATTGACAAATTGATTGTATTATTTGCTAATTGCATTTTTGATGCAGGAGCTATTGTAACTGAGCATTTTTGGATCTCTTTACTGAGACGTTTTTTTTCTGATTGGTGTTTGCTAGCTTTGCTGCTGATGTTAGATTTTAGGAAATATTATTTTACTTCTGCATGATGCTTTGCCAGTTACTTTTTCCATTACGTATCAAAAATAGTTTGCCAGTTACTTATTTAAGATAAGATTATTTAAATTGCATAATTTCTAACCATCTGAATGTACATATTTACTACAACAACAACAATACACTTAGTGAAGTCCCACAAGTGGGGTTGGAGAGGGTAGTGTCTACGCAGAAGGGTTGGAGGCCTTACCCCCTACCCTGGGAGGGTAGATGGGTTGTTTCCGATAGACCCTCGGCTCAAGAATGTATATATTTACTAGTATCATTTTTTTGTCTCCCTGCATTTTATGCCATAGGAATTTACATCTAAGATTTTTCATAATCTGTAGAGAATCATAGTGTACAGAGAAAAGGTCCATGGTAGTTTAAACGGTAAGGAAAGTGAGAAGAAATCAAATGTTGAATGGTTACTGGGTTTTGAATGACTTGAGGATATGATACAGCGTTAGCCTTGTTATCGTAACAAGCTAGATATGTTAAGCAACATACAGATGGTTTGCTGGTAATCTTTTGAGTTTAACAGAATATCTTTTGTCTATCTTTCTAGTGTAGATCTTACAACAACGACTACTAGTACTACTGCTACAACACCTCAATTCAAAACTAGTTGGTGTTCGCTACATGAAAATCCTCTATGTCAATTTTTCTGATATTATTGTGTATTAGGATTATTTTTTTTAAAAAAACTGAAAACTATCAAGTCTCTTTGTGGGGCTTTCTTTTGCTTATCGACTAAGTCAGAGGTTTTTGATTCCATGCTTTATAAAGCATTTCAGGATGCACATGGAGCAGTCCTTTCCATATTTGCATGCTTTTCTTACTTGGTAATTCGAAATGATGACTATGGTTGCCTTGCTTTCAGGTATTAGCAAGATGAATCTCAACAATGTTAAGGTTCCTAAGATGCCTGGCGGTGGTGCAGCTTCCGCTTTGATCAAGTTGGGAGTAGTGGCTGGTCTTGGTGTGTATGGAGTTGCTAACAGTCTCTACAATGTTGATGGTGGACACCGCGCAATTGTGTTCAACCGTATTATTGGTGTTAAAGATAAGGTAACAACTTTTCTTGCCTTGTTTGGTGGACTTCTCTAGGAAATATTGGTGGTGTTAAAGAGAAGGTATCTACTACTTCTGCTTTGTTGCATTGACTCTTTGACACACTTCATCAGTGGATAAATTGTATTGACTTGACTAGCATCAGTCACCCTCAAAATTCTGTGTGTTTTGCATGTCGAGACCAAAATTTTATTCACATCCTTGTGGATCCGACGGCCTTCTGCAATATTTAATTTCTTTTTATAGTATGGTCTTTACTCTTTAATACTTCCCTTGTTGATTATGTTTGGTGGATATAATTCATGAGGTTCAGCAGGTAAGATGTGCACAGTTCTTTTGCAGGGCAAAATGTTTCTATGTAATGCCAAGTTTCACAAAATAGAAGTAATACTTATGATGTTGATATTTTATTAAATTCTGTCATGTCCTGGCACATTGATATGTTTTGGATTTGCTGGCTCTTTATATGTGTTTTGGAGCCCTTTTCTTTGATTTTATTGGATCTTGTTACTTCAATGTGGTTGTTGGGAGACTTATGCCCTAGTGTATGGCCTTTACCTGTTTTTCCTCTGTTTATATGTGCCGGAGGTTTTATTGATAAGTGCACTAAATGTTTGATGAATAGGTTTATCCAGAAGGGACACATTTCATGATCCCTTGGTTTGAAAGGCCGGTCATTTATGATGTTCGTGCACGTCCTCATCTAGTGGAGAGCACTTCAGGAAGTCGTGACCTTCAGATGGTAAATTCTTCTATGAAACATGTGTTGCTCCATTTTACAAGATATTAAAGGAAAAAAGAAGGCAAACATTTCGTCTTGACTTGTGAAGGGCAAGCGTTGGTCATAGTCAACATTTTGCTTAATCCTAGGAACAGTTTTTTCTTGTGGCTTTGGCAGAATAACAGGTTTAAATGAAAAATAATGTTCCAACTTATTTCACAGGTCAAAATTGGTCTTCGAGTTCTCACTCGTCCTGTTCCGGACCAACTACCCACTGTTTACCGAACACTTGGTGAGAACTATAATGAAAGGGTCCTCCCTTCCATTATTCATGAGACTTTGAAAGCTGTGGTTGCTCAGTACAACGCAAGCCAGCTCATCACCCAGAGAGAGGTATTTGCAAGAGGCCTTGCTTTACATTGTTAATGTTGCTCTTTGTCAAAGTAGTTATTGTGCTAGAGATACTTATCTAAAAAAGTTATTGTGCTAGATATGGTAATCCGTCCCATCTTTACTGTGTGAGTGATGGTTTGGAGGAAATGTTCAATTGTTAGATATACCGCTTCTTCCTCTGGCACCTAACTGTAAATTTTCTTCTTCGGCTTCCCTAGAAACTATTTGAAATCGTTTCTGTTTTGCTCAATCTTGTGTACTTTTTGCAGAATGTTAGTAGAGAAATACGCAAGATTTTGACAGAGAGAGCAGCTAACTTCAACATTGCGCTAGATGATGTGTCCATTACTAGTCTGACTTTTGGAAAGGAATTTACAGCTGCAATTGAAGCAAAACAGGTGGCTGCTCAAGAAGCTGAGAGGGCTAAGTTTGTTGTGGAAAAGGCTGAGCAAGATAAGCGAAGTGCTATAATTAGAGCTCAGGTAAAAATATTTCCAGCGCTTAACCTTCCTTGTTTAATTTAATCTCTAGTTGCTCCATGATACTGGCATTTTCCCTTTGCTGGCTTGATGACGTTTTTTTTTCCGTGTGTTCTGCTTTGCTCTTGAAGAAGAAAATTGAAGATTGTTTACCTGGACCATTATGAAACTAAATATTGAATTCTCTGTGCTGTTTCACAGGGTGAGGCTAAAAGTGCCCAGCTCATCGGTCAATCTATTGCCAACAATCCAGCATTTATCACGCTTAGGAAAATTGAAGCCGCAAGAGAAATTGCACAAACTATGTCACATGCAGCCAACAAGGTGTACTTGAGCTCAGATGATCTGTTGCTCAATCTTCAAGACTTCAACTTGGATAGCGCTGGAAAAAGGTGAAATTTTGATACTACCAAATAAAACAGTTCCTGTTTCAACATTTCACGTTATTCCCCAAACCAGTTAAATTGTGGGGGACTCTGCTACATGTTTTTGCATAGTGACTGATCGCACTTCTCAGTTTCTTGGACTGAATGGGGAGTCCTTTGTCTTAAGGACTTGTTGTCAAAGGAAAGCCCTTGTCCTGTTTCGGATGTTATCAAAACGTTTATTATGCACCAAAACAAAAACAGAATTGTATCAGTGTTTTCCGTTTTTCCCCCTCACATCCTTTCAACTTACAGTTTCTCCTCTGTTAAGAACCAAAATAGTTGTGGTTATTACAGTCTTAACGTATTACAGGATATGCATCCTCGACTATAAAGGTTTTTTCCTATATGCCCATAAGGTCAATTTTTTTCTGGTGTGGCCTATGGTAGAGGACGGGGTTGTAAGCAATAGCACTTTAAAAACATCAACCTTTTCACATGGTGTAGTTTAATTGCTCAACAAATTGAGCACAATTCTTACCTTCCTAACCTTACAGAGATACATGAACCTTTTCATTGGTGCGGTAGTAAGGTCTAATCGTAATAAAATTACAGAACCATAATTCAATGTCATGTACTACAATGATGACCTCTTCTAGACCTTAGCTATTTGCATATTTGTGTGGATACGATGAAGAATCTTGTATTTATTTAGTTCGTTAGCTATAAGCAAATCACATCTCATAATTCTGATTGATTCGAGTGGTCCACTTAATCAAAATCTTCTTTAATTTTGTTTCCTCTTTCTTTTCTTTTTTTCCTTTAAAAATTTCCGACATAATTACTGCTAATAAATATTGAATCTAACTCTTTTTACCTAACTGTGACATTTTCTTAACTCTGTAGTTTTTAGTGAAAATGTTCATCTGCCAAACACATGATATATCAGCTTCTTTGAGGATATTCCAACTTGTTTTCTTTTGATTCATAAATCATTCTTCCTGTTCATATAAGTGAACTTAAAAATGAAAAAAGAACAATCATAAACCATTGTTTAAAATATAACACTAATTATGAGGCGACTTAAATTTGTGTGCACATCATAGGTAGTAGCTTTTGAAACCACTCGATGATGGGTTTAATTGTTATAAATGAAAGTAGATTCTGAACCCTAAAACACACTAATAAAACAGGCACAGTATGCGTATTAAAAAAAGTTAGGACAAAACTTGCATGAACTTAAATTATATATTAGATAATAAGAAAATAAATATCTCAAAAAGGTAAAACAAAGGTGTACAGTCACTATAAAATAAAGATACCAAAAGTATGATTTCCCTAGTTCAACTCTCGATCATATTGTGTTTTTTGGTTTTATTTTACCGTAGGTCATAATGTTATATCTCCTTAGTCCTTCCTATGTGTTTCCATTTCCTTTTCTTAATATTTTTCGGAGAGCTTGAAAGTAGAGAAGTAGCTAAAAATTGGAATGACATGTCATTCATTCATGAATCCAAATTCTTTCCAGCAGGAGTGGAGCTATAGGGGAAATGGGTTCTTACGAATCACTTATATTACACTCCTACTATGTTTATAAAATTAATTTTTTTAAACGATATATAGTAATATTGAATCACCATAATATTTTTTTGTATTTAAGTTTTTATTTATAAAATTTCGTTAATAAAAATTCTGCCTCCGTCTCTGTTTTGGTATATATAACTTCTCTCCCTAACGAAGAAATGGCTACGTCATGTATGCAACAAGTGACACGACAAACCAACAAAGTGCATGGCATGGCTACACTATTTTTCTTTCTTATGATTCCACGAAAAATGTCGTAAGTCTAATTGGTCGCCGACAATACCAAAATTTCCAAAGCTAGTAGTACTAGTGGAGTAGTAGTAATTATAATAATTCGGCGGCCGTTTATGTTTACGTTTACTTGTACCAAATCTGAAATAGAAAACATGCCACGTCTTCTTCTCCCTATTTCCTTCCCTCTAGAACACATGACGGCTTTACTCATCTTTCATTTAATATATTCCTTTAATGGCGACCCCATTTTAAAAAGGAAAAAAGAAGAAGAAAATTACATTTCCTCATATAAATGAAAGTTGTTACACCACTTGTTTGTAGTAAAAAAAGTTAAAATTGCAGTGTCACGAATTTATAATAGTGTTCATGCGATGCATGAGTTTGAATCAAATGGTCTTCTACAGGATTGATTCAGAATTTAAATGTTATAAAATTTAAGTCGAAAAAGTGAATTCTTAAATGTCTATAGACGTGATTTATACTTGTTTGACTCAAGTTATACTTGTTTAACTCTCGAATTATATGAATATCAACCTAGATATATTTAGGATTTAAATTTATGAATATAAACTTGCACTAAACTCATTATACTGATAAAACTATAGGTCCAAACTTAACATTTGTTAAAATTTTAATAGGTGTTACTGATCACGCCCAACTCTAGTCCTAAAAAGGATAAGCGGTCGCTGCAAATATAATATCCGGTCTAAGAGTCCGGAGTCGAATCCCACAGAGAACTAAGGTTTAGCTACAATTGTTTACTATCACTAAGAAGACAAGCTCGAACAATTCCTAAGTAATAAGATTCTGTTTTCTAACTAATTAATTAACAAATTAAAATAGTAAATTAACAACTAAAGATACTAAGGATTGGAGATAATATTAAGGAGGCCTAGAGTTATGATTTTCCAATAGTCGGAATTCTTCCCGCTATGTCTTCTATAATTTCGCCTAAGTTTTTTCTACCGATCGTGAGTACTTTGGGTGTCGTAGTTCTCTCTCGAGCAACTACCACAATTTACTAGACATATTCTCTCGAACTATGCTAGCTGTCACTAATTCACCGCTCACTACGATCACACCAATATTTCGTTATCTCTAATCCCACTTTTAAACCATCCGTATTGATCTCTTACATATGTTAGGAGTGATGTTGTTCAACAACTACCTAAATATGTACCCTCTCTCAAGCAATACACACTAAATAGGCACAGTCAATTGATGGCCATTCAATCAACAACAATAAACACGTAGTTGAACAAGTAAAGATATTCAAAGGAGAATTATAATAAAACGTAACAAGAATTTATCCTCCAAAAGGTTCCATCAAACCCTAGATGAGAAAGTTTAGCTACTCATAACCATACTAACAATCATGATAATAATTGAGAGCATTAAAATATAGATTAAGGAAGAACGGAAGAGAAAACTCTTATGATTCATTGCTTCCAAGTGTTCCCGTAGCCTTTTGCCTCTCCAATAATGCTCATTAAGAAATAAGTTTAGAACCCCTTTTATACATGTTGGGGGCGTGTAGGGTCGAAACTACCAAGTTCTAGCCGAATTAGGACGAAATACGCCCTTAGTCGTCTCGCTTGGCGCCTGGCGCCAACCAAGACACCAAAATTTTCCACTATTCTGCCTTTGGCATTTGGTTGGTGCGTGGCAACCTGGGCACCAAACTCATACTCCCTCCACATTCTTCTGTTTTTACTTGTCTTTGCATGCAAGCTTGCCAAATCACTTCAAATTGACTTTTACACATAAAAACACAATTATTAAGCTCAAGTCACAAATATTTATACTAAAGTTAACAAGATTGAGGTATAATGCAAGGAAAATTACATGCGAGAATATGATTTTTTAGCCTAATATCACCACCACACACTTAAGATCTTGCTCGTCCTCGAGCAACCTAACACCTTGCTAACCAAACAATGCACGCAAGACATCATACAATGGAGGAATATTTGGCAATTCAACACACTACACCAATGACCATGGTTGATACCAACAGTTGAGCCCTTGCATACGCATTCATACATTTCCCAACTTTCACATTTCGGAATATTAGTGACCAATTAAAAACACTCAAACAACCTGCCCATAACCACCCAACCTCAAAGACCGACTCGTCGCCAATAAGCACTCTCAACTCGTGCACTCACCCAACAAGAGGTGTTTAATAACGTCACCTACCTGTCATGGAATCATGTGCCTCACCAAAGAGGGTATTTCTTCCACACATTCAAATATGCATTCGAATATAATTTAAGGACATCACATATATGAACAAAGAACCACTCACTCTCATAATGAGTTTCATGTGCATTCTGTGATTGTACCATAGGCTTTCCCATAGTGTATATCTCCACTAATCTAAGCTCGCAAAATCTAAGATCAATTAGGTCTTTACGGGTTGTAATGTAAGATAAGGGACATGTAGG
The DNA here is from genome assembly GCF_000715075.1 of Nicotiana tabacum. Lineage (NCBI taxonomy): Eukaryota > Viridiplantae > Streptophyta > Magnoliopsida > Solanales > Solanaceae > Nicotiana > Nicotiana tabacum. The sequence goes on from NC_134081.1 coordinate 101,918,893, forward strand.
TTGTAGTTTGTGTATAGTGACTAACCCTCCTAAGTACTTTTATATACTACACTTAACTTTCAAATACACACTCTTTATGCCAATTCCAGCAATGCCACTAAACCATGTACAACTTGGCCCTTCTTCTTTAAGCACATCTATACACTCATTAGCCCGGATCACGATGAACCGGAGGTGTATTTTCTATATACTTATTTTTCTCCTTTTTGTATTTTCTTTGCTTTTTTTCTTTATCTTTTTTTTCCTTCAACACTCTCCATAAATTTAGGTTGCCCGGCTAATGATCTTCCAAAACATACATGCACCTTTTTGGCTTTTCTATGATTCCACTCAAAAGCTACCCCAACTATCACCTAACTCTTCTAGCGACTTAAGTGCTTTCGAAGGTAAAGGTTCGAAAAGATTTAATTAAGAACAAAATGGGAATCGGCTTGTAATGTGGGTGCCAAAGAAAAAGCTTATAGGCTCAAATGGGCTATCTAAGGATAATTTTATTTATGGTGGCATAATAGCTCAATGGACAATCAAAGAAACGCATACATCATCCCCTAGACTCACAAAACTTACTCTTTTCGCTTCGACTAACACACATGGCAAGTTCTAGACAAACACATGATAGCACAGAATGTAATCACCATCTCACATCACACAATGCACATGACCCCAATCGGTACGGTTCCATTCCAACTCTCAAGTTTAGGCAAGTTATCACAAAGTCAAGAAGTATTAAGCAATAAAGCACTACATGAACAATGAGTCAAGTAACCGAGAGAAAGTGCCACAGACAGGCTATTCAATCTTTCACGGTATCAATTTTTATCAAAACATGTTAGGAAGGTAATTTACATGCTAAGGCCTAACTATATTAGTATCAAACAGTTCAAAAGGCACATGAGAGCACTCAAGTTTTCTTCCCTCAATTTTCTAAAAATAAAATTACCCGCTTCAAGTTACATCCCTTGGAAAAGAACTGATGCCAAAAGAAAAATCAATGGGGATTATTATCTACCTACGACTAAATAAAAAATATTTTTAGATTTTTTATTGAACCTTAATCCCTCAAGAAAGTTGTCCAAGAGATCCATCATCAGGAAAAGTTTCTTTTTTTTGTTAAACTAACACAACTAAAATAACATAGAAAATTACTCAAACAATCTCCTCATCCCACACTTAAAATTGTGCATTGTCCCCAATGCACATCATAAATAACAAGAGGGTGAAAGAAACTCCCTGGTAGGCCAGAGGCCGAAGCATCAGCAGCTCATGGGGTACTCAGACTTCTCCCTGGCCTGGTAGGCCAAAGGCCGAAGCATCAGCAGCTCATGGGGTTCTCAGACTTCTCCCTGGCCTGATCCCTCGTGCGGGTACCTCGTACTTAGTTCCAACCATCTGGTTTGCTTTTGCTTCCTTCCAATGGCTTTGCTTTCCATGCTCCTACAAAATAAAAATAAAAAACTACACTACAAAAATAACACAATTAAAAAAGTAAAAAAATAAAATAAATAATAAAAATCAGTAAAGTTGGGTTGCCTCACAACAAGCGTCTAATTTAACGTCGCGACACGACATGAATCACTTTCTGCCTCCACTTCGAACTTATGAATTGGACCTCAAGTTTTGATTCCGCTCTATGATCATGCTCTTGGGGTGGTGTAAAGCCTTGAAAGCCAAAAGTTAAATAATTCCTTATGTACTTTTTGGCTTTAAGCTGAGGAGTATCACCTTGCCTAGACGACCTCAAAAGTTTTAAAATATATGGCTGGTCTACCTCTTCCCTTGTCTCCTTTCTACGCTCGTAAGGATCCATTCTCATTTCACCATCCGAACACAATATAGAGAAGTGTTTGGAATGAGGTCCAACACGCTCAAATACCTGAACTTCGATATGTTCATCATCCTCTGTACCAATGACACTGGAGTCAACTGAATATTTATCCTCAATGTCCTCGGTTGACTCTAGTATCACGCCTTCAACATCGGCATCCTCAAATCCTAGTTGGCTAGGTTGTTGGTATTCTACTCTGACCTCCTCCATCAGAGTGTCAACTTCTGACTCTAACTCATATTGTTTTTGGCTACTATCTACCAGATTGACTTGTCGAACATTCAAAGCTTCCACCACTTGACTCACTTGAGCCTTCAAGTTGTGAATAGTTGTATCTTGCATTACTATATGTAATTGTGTCTTATTATTTTGTTCCACAAGGCACATTAACATATCTTTAATCTCCTTTAGGTCAGCATCTCCAGGTTCTTTGTTCCTAGTAACTTCACAAGTAAAAGTAGAACCATCATAATAAGGGGTAGGGGTGAGGATAAAAAATATAAGCACAACCATAAAAGTGATCATCTTGACCACCACACATATCACACACATTCCACACATTAGATTGATTTGGTGCACATAACTTGCTCTCGGGAATATATTGATAATTTTGGCACGAGTGGTTTCCTCCACAATATGCATAAGGAAGATCAAAAGTAGAATTGCCAACATCAAAACTCCCATAATTCCAAGATGCCATGTTTCTCAAATCAACAAGTAAAACTAAAAAAAAGGATAAGCGGTCGCTGTAAATATAATATCTGGTCTAAGAGTCCGGAGTCGAATCCCATAGAGAACTAAGGTTTAGCTCAACTGTTTACTATCAATAAGAAGACAAGCTCGAACAATTCCTAAGTAATAAGATTCTGTTTTCTAACTAATTAATTAACAAATTAAAATAGTAAATTAACAACTAAAGATACTAAGGATTGGAGATAATATTAAGGAGGTCTAGAGTTATGATTTCTCTAATAGTCGGAATCCTTCCCGCTATGTCTTCCATAATTTTGCCTAAGTTTTCTCTACCGATCGTGAGTACTTTGGGCATCGTAGTTCTCCCTCGAGCAACTACTATAATTTACTAGACATATTCTCTCGAACTACACTAGCTGTCACTAATTTACCGCTCACTACGATCGCACCAAGGTTTCATTATCTCTAATCCCCCCTTTAAACCCTCCGTATTGATCTCTCACATACGTTAGAAGTGATATTGTTCAACAACTACCTAAATATGTACCCTCTCTCAAGCAATACACACTAAATAAGAACAGTCAATTGATGGCCATTCAAACAACAACAATAAATACGTAGTTGAACAAGTAGAGATATTCAAAGGAGAATTATATTAAAACGTAACGATAATTCATCCTCCAAAAGGTTCCATCAAACTCTAGATGAGAAAGTTTAGCTACTCATAACCATACTAACAATCATGATAATAATTGAGAGCATTAAAATACAGATTAATGAAGAACGGAAGAGAAAACTCTTGTGATTCGTTGCTTCCAAGTGTTCTTGTAGCCTTTTGCCTCTCCAATAATGTCTCCACCTTAAGAAATAGGTTGAGAACCCCTTTTATACATATTGGGGGGAGGGGGGGAGTGTAGGGTCGAAACTACCAAGTCCTAGCCGAATTACGACGAAATCTGCCCTTAGCCGTCTCGCTTGGCGCCAACTAGGACACCAAAATTTTTTACTATTCTGCCTTTGGCGTTTTGGTTGGTGCCTGGCACCAACCTGGGCACCAAACTCATACTCCCTCCACATTCTTCTGTTTTTACTTCACTTTGCATGCAAGCTTGCCAAATTACTTCAAATTGACTTCTACACATAAAAACACCATTATTAAGCTCGAGTCATAAATATTTACACCAAAGTTAACAAGATTGAGGTATAATGCAAGGTAAATTACATGCAAAAACATGGATTTTTAGCCTAACATCAGTTATATATATATATATATATATATATATATATATATATATATATATATATATATATATACTCCAATTAAAAATTATGAGTTCAAATGAACTCATAGACTCTAGGCTACATCCGCCTCTGAATTGCCCGGATAGAAAAGGAGATAAGTTATTTTTAGTTGAAGGTAAAAAAAAAAAAGGCACTCTCTCATATTAAAAGTTCTTTAATAATTTTTTAACGGAAACCTTCTTATTAACCATTTGAAAAACACAATATCTGAAATGGGCTTCATTTTTCCTTTGGTTTCATGAGTTGGACTTCTAATAAACAATTACAGGGATTACAGCTGCAAGAGCAATGCCTGGAGAATACTCCATGGTAAGTTTAATTTGACTAAGCACTCTAGATATTTTTATTCTATTAATTAATATTCCTAGAAAAGTAAATAGACAATAAGAACTAGGCATGTGTTTCATTTTTGTATTTTAGAAACAACACATATATAGTGGGACTGCTTATTCAGTACTCTTTACGTAGTCAAAAATCAAAAGTTGCCTTCCTTATTATTATCCTCATTAAAATAACAATTTGTTAAAGAGAGGACAAGACATCAACAATGAGTAAGATATTCTACTGAGTAAATATTCTTTTGTTCATGTTTTTAGATATTCAATGACGTATTGGTAACTTGTTAGGATTATACTAATAATAGTTTCTTGTGGGAATAAATAATTGACTCGCTGTTTTCTAGCACATCACAAGAGCAGGACAAAATTCATTATATAGAAAAACTTGTCTTTTAACTAAATCTGTGAGTCATGACACGACATAAAACAGATATTGTGGTACTATGAATCTCAACATACAATATAATACCCCACAAATTTAACCAAAATTATAAGTAATATACGCCTACAGATTATTGTCTTATAATATATTAAAAAAATAGAGTAACTTCTAGAGTGTAATAAATAATATAATAATGTCACGTGGAACTACAACACAATGGCATGTAAGCTTTACGAGATATTTAATTAATATACATTTTGTACTTAGGAAAGGGGGTGAGTGAATTGGCGAACCTTGTCAAACGGTAAAAACTTCTCAGAAGTGAACCAAAGCATCTAAATTATGGAGTTGTATTGGGTAAATTTAATAGATTATAGGTGTATGTTTCTGGAGTAAGACACGTGACAATGAAGACAGATCGGAGACTAGTCAACAAATAGTTAATGTCGGATACAAGCATGTAATCGGTATTGCGTAAGCTCCGAAGGCATCAAAGTCGGGAAAGAGAATTTTAAAGCAAGGTACCAATTGGAGAAGGTATCATTAAAGAAGCAACCATTACAAAAAATCGTGGCATTTATTCTCAAACGTTATGCAGCCATCAAAAAGGAATTTTTAATTATTACCTTTAAGAGAGCAAGATTTGAAGATCTTGTCTGTGCTTATTGAAGGGACACGAATTACTTGTATTGCAAAAGCTAATATACTTCCCTCATTCTTACAAAACTTTATACAATTGCTATTAAGGTTTTCTAACTGTTCTTAGTTCCGGTAGGATCAACCTTAAATCCAAGTTTGTTCTTTTTAAATTATCTTTATTTTATTTTCTTTGTACTGTGTTATTTTACTAATTAGATCAATTTAATTCACGTGTCTATAAACCACGTTGCAAATCAATTTTACCTATTTGCAGGTAAACAGGAGTGACTTCAGATATTGAGATTTTAAGTTTTGTAAAATAATATTATGACTTGTATTGTTAGTTTGTTAGTTTGTATATGTGATGTTAGTCTGTTAGTTAATAGTTGGTTAGCAGTAGTTAGTCAGGGTGATGTGGCAACGTCCCATTGGTTAAGTTAATTAGTGAGTCGGTTAGTGCAGTTCTGTATATAACCACCTGCATAGTCCCTAATGAATCAGATGCTTTCATTTTGTCTGAAAATGCTCTCTTCTTCTCCTCTCTAGAAGCTTCCTCCATTAAAAGACTTGTCAAGCTTGAGGCTTCAAGTGCAGATTAGCACTGCTTTTGGCATAGTATCAGAGCGGTAGCTACTGATAATCCGCTCAAATTCATTAGTGTGATTTACAACATCCTCGAGTTTATTGATCCTTCATTTACTGAGTGATTTTTCGAAATTGAATTCTTCAATGGTAGAAACAATAATTTCCTATACACATCCACTATACCTTGGTCTATTGGACACTCCTGGCGTTGTTCTAATCCCTGTGAAGCTAACAGGATCTGAGAACTATGGCTTTTAGAGCAGGACGATGAAGATCGCATTATTGGGGAAGAGAAAGCTAGGGTTTATGACTGGCACTTGCAAAAAAGAGTCATGTGAGACAGAATTGCATGAACAATGGGAAACGTGTAATGCAATTATTCTCTCGTGGCTCATGAACACAATGTCAAAAGAACTCCTTAGTGGAATTGCATATGCTACAAATGCTCATTTGGTCTGGGAAGATCTAAGAGAACGATTTGATAAGGTCAATCGCATGAGGATATTTCAAATTCACATAGATATTGCTACTTTATCTCAAGGTACAAATTCTATCTCTACTTACTTCACTAAGTTGAAAGGTTTGTGCAATGAGTATGGTGCCATGGTGCTTGCTTCTAATTCGAGAGAGTATGCTGAACACCTACGACAATAAAGGTTACTACAATTTTTAAGTTACCTAAATGACTCTTATGATCAAGCTAGGGGACAAATTTTGCTAAAATTCAATGAGCCATCTCTTAATCAGGCATATGCTATGGTAATTGAAGATGAGTCTGAGTATTCCTCTTCTAGCTTGAGCTCTTTGAGTGAAAAAGGTGATCCAATGGCCATGAAAGTTGGCAGGGGTCAAGGTTACAAGGGAAAGAAACCTTTTATGCAATGTGAACGTTGTGGACTTAGAGGTCACACAAAGGAAAAATGCTATAGAATCATAGGATATCCTGAAGAGTTTAAAGGGAAAAAGAAGTTTAACAATAGCAACACTGGTGGACAGCTTCGTAGAGGTAATGGCAATTTTGGAGGACAATTTAGAAATCAACAATCTATTAATGCTGTGAATAATGTCTGCGGAAATGCTAGAAGTGCTGACGTTCAGTCCCAAAGTCCTTCACCAACTGCTGATTTACAGACTACTCTGGCTGAAAAAGGACCATACTTTACTGGGGAGCAATACAAACAGATCATAGGACTATTGAGCAAAGATAACATTGATGCCCAAGCTAATATGGCAGGTATTGCTGCTTGCTTAATGACTAGTAGTTTTGCAAAAGAATGGATTGTCGATTCAGGTGTTACACATCACATAGCAGCAACTGAAAACTTATTGAAAGATAGAGCTCATACTAGGAAGGTTTCTAAGGATAATGTACATCAGCCTACAGGAGATAAGGTTACAGTCTCATGTGTTGGTAAATCCTGCCTATTTGGAACTGAGTCCATTAGTATTGTGTTGTTCATACCTGACTTCAAATTCAATTTATTTTCAGTGTCCAAGTTAACCAGGGAACTCACATGCTCAGTCAATTTCTTCTTTGACTTTTTTTTTTTTAATTTCAGGACCTTTACAGTGGCAGGGTAAAGGGGATTGGTAAGAAGAATGCTGGGTTGTACATTTTGAGAGAAGCAATTAACAAAAACAAGATCAAGACACAAAGGCTGGTTGCTGTAGTGAATGGAGAAGACTGCAGACTATGGCATATGAGGCTTGGACATCCCTCACCAACTGCTATGAAGAGTATAAATTTAGAGAGTGCTGTAAAAAGTTAAGTGTTGAATAAATGTCCTGTTTGCCCACTAGCTAAGCAAACTAGACCAGTGTTTCCTACTAGCAATTCCAGAACTGATTCTCCCTTTGCTCTTGTTCATATGGACCTTTGGGGCCCTTATAAGGTTGCCAACTTTGATAAGAAATATTACTTCTTGACTTTGGGGCCCTTTCAGTCATTATACATGGACTCTTCTACTACAACTTAAATCAAAAGTCATTGTTGCAATTAAGAACTTTCTCTTGATGATAAATAAATAGTTTGGAACTATGGTGAAGATAATAAGATCTGATAATGGAACATAATTTTTTAATTTCCAGTGTAAAGCACTCTTGAAAGATCTAGGTGTGATACATCAGAGTAGTTGCACACACACTCCACAACAGAATGGTATTGTGCAGAGGAAACATAGACATATACTAGAGGTAGCAAGAGCTTTAAAGTTTCAGTCCAAAATGCCTATTAAGTATTGGGGCATCTGTGTTACAACTGCTGTGTACTTGATCAATAGACTACCCTCTGTAGCCATCGAAGGAAAGAGTCCCTATAAAATGCTACACTCTAAATCTCCATCTCTGAAACACTTGAGAGTAATATGATGCTTATGTTATGCAACCATTATACCTAGAGGTGATAAGTTTGCTGCAAGAGCTAGACCTGCAGTTCTTATGGGTTATTTTGAGAGATAGAAGGGCTATTTGTTGCTGGAATTGGATAGCAAATAACCTTTTGTGAGTAGGGATTTCAAGGATCCAGAGTTTCCTTTTGCTGCAAATTTAGACACAGATCAATCTTGGTTCCCTGACATGCCTGATAATGCACAAGATCAGGAAGTGCAAGAAGTGCAGACACCTAACACAGCAACTCACACACCTGATACAGTTGATGACCTTGAGCCTGAAGAATCAGTCACTAAAGGTTCTGAGCATGAACAGGTCATAACATCATAGGAAGAGATAACACAGGAGATTATCTCACAAGTAGCAGAAACACCAGCACCACCGGCGCATGTCAGAAGGTCTGCTAGGGAGTCCAAAGAGCCTATTTGGATGAAAGATTACATAGCACCAATCAGAGCTTCCAGCAAATATCCTTTGGCAAACTATATCTCCTATAATAATGTTACTCCAACTTACTTCAGTTACTTGTCCAAATTTTCCATCTTGGTGGAACCACAGACTTTCAAGCAAGCATTCAAAGATACAAGATGGATTCAAGCTACGCAACAGGAAATCCAAACTTTAGAGGACAATCACACTTAGGAAGTTGTTGATCTACCTGCAGGAAAGAACACTGTGGGCTCAAAGTGGGTATATAAGATCAAGTATCATGCTAATGGATAAGTTTAAAGATTCAAGGCTAGGTTGGTTGCCAAGGGGTACAGTCAGCAAGAGGGTCTTGATTATCATGGCACTTTATCTCATGTGGTCAAGATGGTCACAGTAAGGTATGTGATAGCACTAGCAGTATCCAAAGGTTGGTATTTATACCAAATGAATGTATACAATGCTTTCTTACAAGGTGATCTTTGTAAGAAAGTGTACATGGAACAGCCTGAAGGTTTTAGAAGATAGGGGAGCAGAAGGTTTGCAGGTTACTTAAATCCCTATATGGGCTTAAGCAAGCCTCTAGGCAATGGAACATCAAGTTGACAGAGGCATTGCTTGAAGTAGGATTTACTCAGAGTAGTCATGACTATTCTTTGTTCACCTGAAGAAGAAGGGTGGAATAGTGGTTGTCTTGGTCTATGTAGACAATCTGCTCATTATAGGAAGTAATGCCAATTTAATCATTGAAGCCAAGCACGTGCTCCATCAAAAATTCAAGCTGAAAGATTTAGGGGAACTCAGATACTTCTTGGGAATTGAGGTTCTTAGGTCAAAAGCTGGTGTTATATTAAATCAAAGGAAATATGTACTTGAGCTAATCTTCGATATGGGCCTCAGTGGAGCCAAACCTGTAATCACTCCTATGGAAATCAATCTAAGGTTGACCACAGTGGAGTATGACAAGGCTACTTGCATTATGGGAGATGTAGCATTGCAGCATCCTACTTCGTACCAGAAGTTGATTGGCAAGCTTATGTATGTTACAATTATAAGGCCAGATATTAGTTATGCAATCCGAAGCTTGAGTCAATTCATGCAACATCCTAAGAGGTCACACTGGGAAGCTGCACTTCGAGTGGTGAGATACCTAAAGAATGCTCCAGGTCAAGGTGTGTAGCTGAAAGCTGGGGCTGCAACTGAGTTGAGTTTGTGGAGTGATTCAGACTAGGCTGCATGCCCAAATACACACAGATTAGTCACAAGTTATGCAATCAAATTTGGAGAATCTTTGATATCTTGGAAGTCTAAGAAGCAACAGATAGTGTCCAGAAGTTTTTCTGAAGCTGAGTATAGAAGCATGGCTTTGATCTCATCCAAGTTCACACCTCAATTCGAGGTTATGAAAATGGTCGATGCAATAATAGTACCCAACAAGAGTCGGGGTCGAATTCCATAGGGATCTATAGATGGGAGTTTGTAGTATATATCGCAGCGTGTGAATTTGAATATCTAACTTTACTCTTCCGCAAAATTTGGTTGTTTTTGAAATCTAATTTGAACTACGATTACAAGTTGAGAAATAAAAACCAGGAAATTATTTTTGTTGTTTTTCAAATGTTATAAAAAGCCTAGGGCTATGACCTTCACCTAGGTGTTTGCCTAATGGGATATAAACTTTAAAGCTTGTTTTATTGGTCGGGGTGTATTATAGCTATCAAAACTCAATTACCCACTCAATATATCTTGGTCATAGAGTGATTTTGCCCAATTTGGATTTCTCAAGTCCAAATGGGTATTGAACAAAACTTTTGATAAAAGTTCAAGTCGGGTTGTTACTATCTCTAGGTTCAACCCTTTATAATTGGGCTTATCAATCTCTCGATTAACCCAATTTCTTATTAGTCAAGTTTTTCTAGACTAAGTCTCTCTTTCTCAAGTAGAGACCAAGTCAAATAGGCATGAACTAATGTTTGCAACCATTAATTCCATAAAATAAAGCAAGAACAAGGCTAAATAGTAAACACTCAACCATAAACAAGCAATAAATTAAATACCCATTAAGTTTACACACTAGGGTTGGGTCATAACCCTAGTGAAAATCTAGCTACTCATGCTTGAAATGGAAGAAAAAGAAGAAGAAATAATAATTAAACTCATATTGCTAATTAAAATGATAAAATCTATACTCAAATAGCTCAACATATGAAAAACTACTAAAAAGAGTAAAAGGAAATGGTTACTGTAGCAGCTGATGTCAAAAGGTGACCTAAAAATGTGAAACTTGTCTATTTATACAGGGCTAAAAATTTTGGACAAAAATACCCTTACGGAGGTTCTGCGGCCGCACAATTCCATGTGCAGTCCGTACTTTTCTTCAGCTTGACAGGATTGGAAATCTGCGGCCGTATAATTCTGAACTGCAGCCTCACTGCACTCTTTCTGCGGTCCGCAGATTTGTAGTTGCGGCCGCATCTTGCTCTTCTACGATCTGCACACTTGTAACTGCGGCCGCATAGCTCTTCTTCTGCAGCCGCACAATAATAGTGCGGTCTGCACTTTTGATGGACTTAAATTATAGATTCTCTGGACTTTGCTCTGACCTAGCTTCTGCGGCTGCACAATTCATGTGCGGACCGCACTTTGCACCCGTCTCTGATGGACTTTGCTTCACAACCTGCGGCCGCACATGATATTCTGCGGTCCGCACTTCTAAGCTTTTATGCCAGTTTTTGTCCTTGAGTTCAAATTACTCCTTCTTTAGTTGGATTTCATCTCGGAGTTCATATTCCAATATTCCTACAATTAAGCACATTTCATCAGTTTTCGGGAACACAATTAAACGCTTTTGGACTAAAACGAAAGCTAAAAGGCACTAATTATGCCTTGCCAACTCTTTGAGGCATTTTCTTTTTCTTCGGGGAACTAGAGAGACTTAATATCACTCTTTCTTGATCATGATATTCATTTCCTCTCTCTATTAATTTCTCCATGCTTTGCATCATTACTTTTCTTTGAATTCCATCAACTCTTTACCTTATTCACTTACTTTTTGCCTTTTGTTTTTGTTCTTCCTTTTTCTTGCCTTTTCTTCTTATCATTTTTTTCTCTTTTTGTGACTTGGTACCTCTTTCAAGTTCCTTGTCTCTCCCCCAAACTTATATTTTTAGCCAATTATTTCAAAAGAGTGTTAAAGAAAGCCCGGGTGCCAAGAGAGGGTCACGACAAAATGAGTAAAGGCTTGTAACATGGTAATCAAATGAGAAAGATTTTAGGCTCAAATAGGGTTGACTAGGGATAACAACATTGGTGGGCAATGGAAAGCTTCAAGTGGGTCATGGAGAGCCTACAATTACTTCTCAAGCCAAGCAAAACGTAAAACTTTTGCCTAGAAACACATTCGGGGCAAGTTTTAGACCATTAGCATGGGCACTTGGACTTGCAACAACAATATATCACTTCTCACGCAACTGGATTGTTAAAGAGGATTGAGTCGAGGGCCCACAATGACCATATTCAAGATTGAAAATCACTATGGTTCGATTTAACCACTCGATGATAGCCTAAGTCAACACAAGAGTCACAAGGTCACTAACTAGAGCTATTTCTTTTCAAAAACCTTGTTTTTAACCATAAGCATGCAGTTAAGTGTGTTGGTACCAAGTGAAGCATGTTTAACTCTTCGAGCATGACTCAATTAGGAATTGTTATTCATTACTACTACTATTATTATCTAAACCCCAAAAACGGACTCAATCCCTTAAGAAGGTTGTCACGCCATCCATCGTTGGGAAGAGTCACCCGGTTCACACAAACACCACCATTGGAAAGAACCGTGGCATTAAGAAAACTAAAAGTTTATTATCCACTAAAATATAAAAAGAAGTTATTAAATAAAAAAGAAGATACTAATTCAAAAATAAGACAAACATAAAGATAAATAAGCTACAAAGTTAGCTACCGCACTGCACGGGTCGATACGCACAACGCCTAGTATCCATCGTTTATGGCTAGGACTACTGGGGTATCTGGAATTGTCCGCTCATAGCACAATGGAAGTGTCTAATTATAGCACGACGCGCCGCTTCAATGGCTCGATATGAAAGACGGCCAGCTCTACAACATTTAGTTTGCAACCCCTACTATATCTGCCTTTACAATATTTACTATATCTTGTACGTTTTGGATATAGCACGTCCCTTTTTTTTACTATATGAAATCCACACTTTGACAATTGAGATTTCGTAACGAGTAGATATTTTCGCAAACTATTGAAAGCATAATGAATATACATAATGAGAGATAAGATAGAATATATACATAATGAGAAAGAAGAAGAAAATAGTAACAAGTTAATTACATGTCAAATGTCTCATAGTTATCAAAATACATACTCATCAAGATATGTCAAAGAAACTCCACCCCCGAATAAAACTAAGCATTGTCCCTAATGCTTAACAATATGAGAGTAAAATAAGGGTGAGAGTGAAGAAAACTCCCTATGGCTCTATGGCCATCTCTGTGTCCCCAGCAGTGGCACCGACCTCAGCCTCATCTAATTGGATCTCATTATTCTCAAGTCCGGGAGTGGATGGGTTGGTGAACATCTGACATACTGCCTCGGCAGTGTCAGCAACAGTGCCTGGCTCCTGAGACTGGCCAGTTGGTGCTGTAGGTACTATAGGATCTGGGCCTGGGTGGTGCGGGTCTATCAGCATATCAAATGGAATGTCTCCGGTTGCTGCAATCTTGGTAACCTATCACCGGAGCTTGTCCACTGACTTCTTAGAGGCTTGTGACTTCCGCATTTTTTTCACTTTCTTTCCCAGCTCCTCTATGACTAGCCCATGTTGTACCAGAGTGGTCATAATTGTGTTCTGGTTGTCCAAGATCTTCTTCAAGGATTCTTCAACTGTGGGGGGAATCTGGGGTGCCGAAATAGATGACTGTGATGCAACCTGACCGGATATGTCAGACAACTTTGCAGTAGCTATCTGCATTCACTTGTTTAAGCTCTCCAGTGTATGGGAGACTCGCAGCATAGTAAGTGGAGCATTGGGCATAGGAACCGGCTTCAAAGCCGAGATGGAAGGCACTGAGGCTGAGGGTATAGGCATGGCAGCTGCACTGGTAGAAGGCTCGGCTGAAATGGATGGCATATCGATTGTCTCTGTACCCACCACCGATGGCTCATTAGACTGGCCTACGGTGATAATCGGCTGACCCTTTCTCTTCGGGTTTTGTGCATCCATCATAGAATACCAAGAGAAGGGCTTCTTCGCCCAAACCTTCATGCATAATATCTGGGCTCTACCCGTGCATCTGTAAGGTACTCAGTGATGGTGTTGGGATACGGGTAGGAGGTATCAGCTTGCCTGGAGACCACTGACATGTTAGCCAATATCACGGCACCCACATTGATCGGGTGTCCGACCATAATAGAGGCGACTAGAACTAGCCGTGGAATAGGTAGGTTGGTTTTATTTTGGCACGGGTCTGATCTGATACATACGAAGATCTGCCATCCCTTCGCCTCGAAGTTTAGGGTGTTCCGCTGAATATGAACCCCTGTAGTGATCTATGGTGGTGGTGTCCCTGGGGCTGCAAGAAGCTCAACTAGCCATGGGCGAGCTGCATCACCCATCGCCAGCTTTTCCAAGTACTGTGTAGGCTCCACATCCTCAAACCCCAGATAGGTGTTCAGTGTGTGTTGGTAAAATCTCACCTTCAGATTCCTCACTTTTGTCACTTTGGTCCCTTTCTTTATGTGCGCCACATTGGTGTAGAACTCCCGGACCAGATACTCCTTGGCCTCCACAACAGTCTGGGTGAACCACATCCACCCCTTCCTCTCTCAGAACTGTCTCAACACTGCTGGATTGTACTTGTCAAGATCTTTGAGTTGGAACTGTCGTTCAAAAGTGAGCGATCTCACCGGCCACCACCCACGGAAACTAGTGAATGCAGCTAGACTGACAAAACGGTCCGCCCATACCTCTTTCTTATTCGACCTCTCAAGGACGGAAACTGTAGTATCACCCCCTCAGCCATCATCTGGAACATCATTAACAATAGCCGTTAACAGTAGCCGTTGGTGCCTCAGGGACAGGTGTAGAAGAGGGCTCCGAAGCATGACTGGCACTCTCCGAACCCTTGGAGGTGCTATGTGTGGAGGAAGGCTCGTCCCGAAGTTGATACCTTCCACGTGGCTGTGATTGGACAGCAGGCAGCTCTTGAACTGAGTCGCCCTCCGATGCTTTCCGAGATGGGGCATATGAACTAGATTCGGAGGGCTCTGGATTTCTTCCTCGGCCGACTATAGCTTTTTTGGTGATTATCTTTTGGAGGGAGAGGGGTAAAGTACTTTTGCCTCGATCTTTAGAAAGTTCACCCCTCCCCTTTGATGAATCTCCACGACCTCGAGATCTAACCATTATCTATAACAAGCAACATCAACAATCAGTTGTAATTCAAATGCAAACAGACAGTAACACATAGTTTAGAACATGCTGGAATGGTGGGGAAGTGCGGTCCACACAATTATAAGTGTGACCGTAGGCTGAGATGTGCAGACCGCCAATTACAAGTGCGGTCGCAGAGCTGAAACTACGGTCCGCACAATTTTGAGTACGACCGCAGATTTGAAGAGCGATATGTATCATTGCGGCCGCACATTAGACATCCCAGAAGTGGCAACTCTCTGATGACTGAGATTACGTTATTCTATGACCGTACTCACTTTTTTGCGGCCGCGATGGGATTTCTGCGGACCGCACAATTTCAAGTGCGGCCGCAGATTCAGCCTTACTTACAGTACCCTAGTCTTAACTTCTACAAACCGCACAATTTCTTGTGCGACCGCAGATTTCAAACCAAACTCGATCAGACTTCTAGGGTTTACACAATTTTGCACAAATTCGACATGGTATGGAGCAATTATCACTTAAGCCAATACAATTTAAACCCCACATGGTAGTAAAATTGAAATCTATTGACAAATGACCTAAAACTACCTAAAACAAATTGTAAACTAACCTAAAAATTAAAAAATTCTATGAGTAATTGAAGTATACCAGATGTGAAGTAGTGCAGATGAGTGATCACAGATGTGGATTGAGTGTGGCAGATGATTGAACAAACGATTTCAAAGTTTTAATGTTTAGAGTGCTCAGAGAGGGAAAATATGTACAGTAGCCCTAAGGTTACTATTTATACTTGGACGGTCATACTTAAGGGACAAGGGAGGAGTACGGCCGCAGAATTCTTTCTGCGGTCCGCACTCTGTTTCCTGGGGGCTCAAATGCCCTTGCTGATCTGCGGTCTACAAAATTTGTAGTGCGGCCGCAGATTTTTGGTGCGGACCGCATATTTTGCTGTGCGGTCGCACTTTGGCCATTTCTCTGATAGACCAAATTTCAGAGAGTTTGCAATTTTCCATCTCAATTTTCACGGCCCGCACTTTAATTATGCGCCCGCACTTCCCTTCTGCTGTAGCACCCACAATTGTGCGGTCCTCACAATCCATGTACGGTCCGCACTTTTTTCACACTTAGCTAATTTTTCTGAGCACAGTTCCTGTAAAGCACATTCATTCCTACAACACACTTCAAATCTAGTTAGCACAAAATAACACCTATCTACAAAAGAAGAAGAAAAAGAAAAAGAAACATGGGTTGCCTCCCAAGAAGTGCCTGATTTAGCGTCGTGGTACGACGCAGATTACTATCAGTTCAAAAGAATAACTGCCACCACGTGGCCATCATCAACTTGTCCCAAATAATGCTTCACCCGGTAACCATTGAATCGGAATACCTCATCATTTTTGTTCTTGAAGTCCAATGCACCAAAAGGTGTCACACCCACAATTTAAAAGGGACCACTCCATTTAGATTTCAGCTTTCCGGGAAACATCTTCAATCGTGAGGTGCACAACAAAACAAGATCACCCACCTTGAACTTCTGGTTTTGGATGTATTTGTCTTGAAGGTACTGCATCCTCTCTTTGTACAAGGACGAACTTGCATATGCATGGTAGCGGAACTCATCCAATTCATTCAAATGTGCAACCCGCAAGTTAGCGGTTGCATCCCAATTAAAATTCAACTTCTTTACAGCCCACATGGCTTTGTGATCAAGTTACACCGGAAGATGACAAGCTTTTCCAAATACCAACCGGTATGGAGAAATCCCAATAGGAGTTTTGAAAGCAGTCTGATAAGCCCATAGTGCATCATCAAGCTTCTTTAACCAATCCGTCCGGTTAGCATTCACTGCTTTGGATAAGATGCTCTTTATCTCCCGGTTGGAGACTTCCAATTGACCGCTATCTTGTGGATGATAGGGAGTCGTAACTTTATGAGTGATACCATACTTGCTAAGCAAAGTGTTCAAAAGTCTTGTTGCAAAAATGCGACCCCCATCACTTATGATAGCTCGAGGAGTACCAAATCTTGTGAAACTATTCTTCTTCAAGAACGCCACCGCACTTCTCGCTTCATTGTTGGGTAGAGCAACGACCTCCACCCATTTAGAAACATAATCAACCGTGACCAAGATGTAGGTGTTTCCATAAGAACTCACAAAAGGACCCATGAAGTCAATACCCCACACATCAAAAATATCAATCTCCAAGATGGTAGTGAGAGGCATTTCATTCTTCTTCGAGATTCCACCGGCCCATTGGCATTCATCACATATTTTCATCATATCACTTGCATCTTTGTAGAGAGTGGGCTTATAGGAACCGTAACTTAGCACTTTAGCCAACGTTCTTGCTCCGCCATGGTGACCACTATAAGGCAAAGAATAGAAAGCCTCAAGAATAACATTTTGCTCTTCATCCGGTACACATCTTCTAATTACCCCATCTGTGCAAATCCGGAAAAGGTATGGCTCGTCCCAATAATAATCTTGACAATCCCATTTGAGCTTCTTCCTTTGATTTTAAGAGAGCTCATCCGGGATGATTCCACACACAAGGAATTTTGCTAGATCTGCGAACCATGGCACCTCCTTCATTGAAATAGCCAAGAGTTGATCGTCGGGGAAAGATTCATTGATTTCAAGGCCATCATGCAGCCTCCTATCCTCCTCCAAACGAGACAAGAGGTCCTCCACTTGATTTTCACTCCCTTTTCGATCTTGAATGTCAATATCAAACTCTTGAAATAATAGCACCCATCTCATCAACCTAGCCTTTGAATATTTCTTGCTCATAAGATAGCGAAGTGTCGCATGATCCGTATGAACAATAACCTTTGCACCCATTAAGTATGGGTGTAATTTCTCAATTGCAAACACAATGGCAAGGAGTTCTTTTTCAGTAAGGGTGTAATTAACTTGGGCGTCATTCATGGTCTTACTAGCATAGTAGACCTAATGAAAAATCTTGTTGATACGTTGCCCCAAAACTACCCCAACCACTACATCACTAGCATCGCACATGAGCTCAAAAGGAGTACTCCAATTAGGAGCGGTGATAATGGGAGTGGTTGTCAACTTGAACTTTAGCAATTCAACGACTCTCATGCAATCATCATTGAAGTGAAATTTAGCATCTTTTTCTAATAGATTTCACAATGGGTTCACCACTTTAGAAAAACCCTTTATGATGCGCCGGTAGAACCCCGCGTGACCTAAGAAACTTCTCACGCCTTTCACTGAAGTTGGAGGTGAAAGTTTAGAAATCACCTCTATATTCGCCTTGTCGACCTCTATGCCATTCTTTGAAATTTTGTGGCCAAGGACAATGCCTTCCTCGACCATGAAATGGCATTTCTCTCAATTTAGCACCAAGTTCGTTTCTTCACACCTTGCCAATATTTTATCCAAATTTTCCAAGCAATCATCAAAGGAAAACCCAACTACCGAGAAATCATCCATGAAGACTGTAACCCTTGTTCCTATGTTATGAAGCTAGGATTCCTCTTGTTCTTCTCTTACTTCAAGGTAGTCTTCTACCATATCTGTAAAGATCGCCATCATACACCGTCGAAAAGTCACTAATGCATTGCATAAGCCAAATAGCATCCGCTTGAAAGCGAAAGTGCCACAGGGACAATGAAAGTTATTTTCTCTTGATCTTCCAGGGCAATAAGGATTTGGTTGTAGTCCGAATATCCATCTATAAAGCAATAGAAAGCACGGTCGGCCAACCTACCAAGCATTTGGTTAAGGAAGGGGAGTGGAAAATGGTCTTTCCTTGTGACTTTGTTTAGCTTTCGATAGTCCATACACACTCTCCACCCGGTCACTATTCTTGTGGGAATCAGCTCGTTCTTGTCACCGGTGACCATTGTTATGCCCCCATTTTTCGGGACACATTGCACTGGAGAAGTTCACGAACTGTCGAAAATAGGGTAGACCACCCCGACATCTAACCATTTGATAATCTCCTTTTTGACCACGTCTTGCATGGCTTCTTTGAGTCTCCTTTGATGTTCAATGGGGGATTTGGCTTCTTTCTCCAAATTAATCTTGTGCAGGCAAAATGGGGGGCTTATTCCCCGGATTTCTGCCAAAGTCCACCCAATAGCTTTCTTCCTCTTGTGGAGCACCGCCAATGTAGAGTCAACATGCATGTTAGTTAAGCAAGAGGAAAGAATAATCGGTAAAGTAGAACAAGGGCCAAGGAATTCATACCTGAGATGCGGAGGCAATGGCTTCAACTCCAAGATCGGAGGCTCTTCAATTGAAGGCTTTTTAGGAAGAGTTTTCCTATTCTCAAGATCCAAGGAAAGTTTCCTGGGTGCATAGTTGTACAACCCCTTTCCTTGCAAAGAATTAACACATTTCATGAAGCCATCCATTTCGTCATTATCAAAATTGAGCAATACGGCCTCCAACATATCACCCACATTAATCGTGGCACTTGTTTCATCAATAATCACATCAGTCACCAAGTCCACGAAAGAACACACTTCATTGCTATTCAGTTGCCGCATAGATTTGCACAAGTGGAACACCACTTTTCATCACCCACCCGAAAAGCGAGTTCTCCGGCTTCCACATCAACAAGAGCTTTCCCCGTAGCAAGAAAAGGTCTACCAAGAATAATCGACACCTCATAGTCCACTTCACAATCAAGAATAACAAAATCTGCCAGGAGAATGAACTTATCAACACGAACCAATACATCTTTAATCACCCCCAACGGTCTCTTCATGGTACGATCGGTCATTTGTAATCTCATAGGTTGCCCAATTCCCAAGGTCTTGAAAACCGAATAGAGCATCAAATTGATACTCGCCCCAAGATCACAAAAAGTTTTGGCAAAGTCAACACTTCCAATGGTACAAGAGATTGTGAAAGCACCAGGGTCTTCCAACTTAGGAGTCATCGAATGCACAATTGCACTCACTTGGTGAGTGACTTTGATAGTTTCAAAATTCATCGACCGCTTCTTTCTCACCAAGTCCTTCATAAACTTTTCATAACCGGGAATTTGCTCCAAGGCTTCAACTAATGGCACATTTATCAAGATACTCTTCATCATATAAATAAACTTTTTGAATTGATTCTCGCCATTTTTCTTGGTAAGCCTTTGAGGATATGGAGGAGGTGGCTTAGGAAATGGTGCCTTAGCCTTTTAAACTACAGGTTCCAGTATGTCAATCATATGCTCCCTAAACGGGATCACTTCATCTTGCATCTCATCCACCGTGTCATCAATATCAATCCACACTTCATCATTTGCTTGCACAACATTTGTTGGGATTTCCTCTTCTTCTACCACTTGCTCATCACCCACAAGTTACCTTTGACTTGAGGTGGGTGCATTCCCACCTCTTCCACTTCTTGTAGTATCGGATATGGCATGCCCCGTATTGTTCCCACCCTTTGGGTTCACCACCGTATCACTTGGTAGTGTCCCCTTAGGATGAGAATTTAAAGCTTGAGAAATTTGTCCCATTTGCACTTCCAAGTTACGGATCGAGGTGTTATGTGAAGCAAGTTGAGCATCGAAATTGGCCTTCTTCTCCATCATTTGCTAGAACATGTTCTCAATACGGCCCATTTTATTGTTGGAAGAACTAGGACCATGGGAAGGATAAGGGGGCGGGTTGCTCGGTTGTTGATACATCGGGGGCCTTTGAGAACCCGACCCCCGATTTTCTTGATTGTTATTCCACCCACCTTGATTGTTGCCTCCCCAATTGCCTTGGTTATTACTGTTATGCCAATTTCCTTGATTATTGCTTTCACTCCAATTGCCTTGATTGTTATTATTATTCCAATTGCCTTGATTGTTTCCACCACTCCAATTACATTGGTTGTAATAATTCCAATTGCCTTGATTATTTGAAGGTCTCCATTATTGTTGACTAGGGCCTTGGGAGTTGTTTCTTTGTCCTTGAAAGTTGTTCACATATTGAACCTCCTCTTCTTGGTCATTGTAAGATTCATCTTGATCAAATCCACTATCATCTTGCACAAAATTGTCCACTATTTGTTGCACTTGTGGATTTCTTGTTCTTCTCTTGTTCACCATCATACCTACTCCATCTATTGCATTGACTTGCCTCGGGTTTTATAATTGTTGAAGTTGAGCCTTTGCCAATTGGTTCATGGTGGTAGTCAACTCGGCTATGGCTTGTACATGATCATGCAACTCTTTGTGAAAGTGAATCACAATGGGGTCACCTTGTGGAACATTAGCCCGAGATTGCCACATCGAAGAAGTATCCGCCATCTCATCCAAGATATAACACGCCTTCGCATAAGGCGTAGTCATGAAGTTCCCACCGGCAAGTTGATTCACTACACATTGGTTGGTGGTATTGATCCCCCGATAGAAAGTTTATTGAATCATGTTCTCCGTCATATCGTTGTTAGGGCACTCTTCACCATTGTTCTATACCTTTCCCATATCTCGTGTAGTGGTTCATTGGGCTCTTACTTGAATGCTAGAATTTCATCCCGAATAATAGCCATGTGCCCGGGAGAGAAGTACTTAGAAATACATTTCTCTGCTAGTTCATCCCAATTATGAATGGAATGATTTGGTAAACGTTCCCACCAATCTAAAGCTTTCCTTTGTAGAGAGAAAGGAAAAAGCCTTAGCCTCAAATCATCCTCGGAGACATTAGTTTTTTTACTCCCCCAACACGTATCTGCGAACCCTTTTAAGTGTTTATATGTATTTTGACCCGGTGCACCGGTGAAGAACCCTCGTTATTCGAGCAAAGTGAGCATCACGTTGGTTATTTTGAAGTTTCCCGCCCTAATGCGGGGAGGGATTATAGCATTTGCATACCCTTCATTCGGCAACACCCGGTGTGGAGCTGCTCGTGGTGGAGGTAGGGGTGGAGCGGGTACATTGTCTTGAGGTGCTCGGCCTCGTCTATTTGCTTGAGGTTCAAGAGGGACCTCATCCATTTGATCATCCTAAACGTCCACGTCCCCCAAATCTATGTTTCCAAGATCATTGTTTGCCATGATATTGCACCTAAATATATAGTTAACACTGTTTTTAGCTCTCCGGCAACGGCGCCAAAAATTGATCTCGTCCAAGTTCATACCTCAATTCGAGGTTATGAAAACGGTCGATGCAATAATAGTACCCAACAAGAGTCGGGGTCGAATTCCATAGGGATATATAGATAGGAGTTAGTAGTATATATCGTAGCGTGTGAATTTGAATATCTAAATTTACTCTTCCGCAAAATTTGGTTGTTTTTGAAATCTAATTTGAACTACGATTGCAAGTTGAGAAATAAAACTAGGAAATTATTTTTGTTGTTTTTCAAATGTTATAAAAAGCCTAGGGTTATGACCTTCACTTAGGTGTTTGCCTAATGTGATATAAACTTTAAAGCTTATTTTATTGGTCGAGGTATATTATAGCTATCAACACTCAATTACCCACTCAATACCTCTCGGTCAGAGAGTGATTTTGCCCGATTTGGATTTCTCAAGTCCAAATGGGTATTGAACAAAACGGTTGATAAAAGCTCAAGTCAGGTTGTTACTATCTCTAGGTTCAACCCTTTAATTGGGCTTATCAATCTCTCGATTGACCCAATTTCTTGTTAGCCAAGTTTTTCTAGACTAAGTCTCTCTTTCTTAAGTAGAGACCAAATCAAAAAGGCATGAACTAATATTTGCAACCATTAATTCCACAAAATAAAGCAAGAACAAGGCTAAATAATAAACACCCAACCATAAACAAGCAATAAATTAAACACCCATTAAGTTTACTCACTAGGGTTTGGTCACAACCATAATGAAAATCTAGTTACTCATGATTGAAATGGAAGAAAAAGAAGAAGAAATGATAATTAAACTTATATTGCTAATTAAAATGATAAAATCTATGTTCAAGTAGCTCAAAATATGAAAAACTACTAAAAAAAGTAAAAGGAAACGGTTACTATAGCAGCAGATGTCAAAAGTTGACCTAAAAATGTGAAACTTGTTTATTTATACAGGGCTGGAAATTTCTGACAAAAATGCCTTTTTGGAGGTTCTGCTACCGCATAATTTCATGCGCGGTCCATACTTTTCTTCAGGTTGACAGGATTGAAATTCTACGGCCGCATAATTCTGAATTGCGGCCACACTACACTCTTTTTGCGGTCGGTAGATTTATAATTGCGGTCGCATCTTGCTCTTCTGCGGTCCGCACAATTGTAACTGCGGCCGCATAGTTCTTCTTCTGCGGCCGCACAATAATTGTGCGGTCTGCACTTTTGATGGACTTGAATTGTATATTCTCTAAACTTTGCTCTGGCCCAGCTTCTGTGGCCGTACAATTCATGTGCGGACCGTACTTTGCACCCGTCTCTGATGGATTTTCCTTCACAATCTGCGGCCGCAGATGATATTCTACGGTCCGCACTTCTGAGCTTTTATGTCCTTTTTTGTCCTTGAGTTCAGATTACTCATTCTTGAGTTGGATTTCATCTCAAGAGTTCATCTTTCAATATTCGTGCAATTAAGCACATCTCATCAGTTTTCGGGAACACAATTAAATGCTTTTGGACTAAAACGAATGCTAAAAGGCACTAATAAGTAGTCAAAATCCCTACTATCAGGCTTCACATGTAGCGGAAGTTACTTGGTTGATAGGTTTGGTCAAGGAGCTGGGAGTGACCATTCAAGTCCCTGTTACAGTCTTTAGTGACAGCAAATCTGCTATGCAAATAGCAGCTAATCCCATCTTCCATGAGCGTACGAAGCATATAGAAATTGGCAGCCATTTCATTCGAGATAAGATCAAAGATGGTATTGTCAAGACAGTCTATGTGAATACTCGAGACCAATTAGTTGATTTACTCAAAAAGGGTTGTATTTGTGTTGTTAGTTAATAGTTGGTTAGCAGTAGTTAGTCAGGGTGATGTGGCAGCGCCCCATTGGTTAAGTTAATTAGTGAGTTGGTTAGTGGAGTTCTGTATATAACCACCCGCATAGTCCCTAATAAATCAGATGCTTTCATTTTGTCTGAAAATGCTCTCTTCTTCTCCTCTCTAGAAGCTTCCTCCATTAAAAGACTTGTCAAGCTTGAGGCTTCAAGTGCAGATTAGCACCGTTTTTGGAAAATAATTTTATAGTGTTAGAAATTATACAAAAGATACAAGAAATTATATATTTTCTTACAATTAAACATATTTACAGAATGCTAAAACATAAGAAATGTTTGTTTCCCGATGGTAACGGTAATATATATGTATACGGTCGAAATAGATTTCGGCCTCCGTACGTTTGATCGAGTTCGAATGATAAGCGATCGAAGTGAGAGCTCGAGACGAGTTCTGAGGATAGTACAAACAAGCCTCGAGCTCCAAGACCGATCGAGGAATCAGCTCAGTATCATTATCAAGCTCATGACCAAATCGAATCGCAAGGCAAAAAGAAGGTTGTCGGAGATGCACAGACCGATTGACACTCACCTCGAATGTCGAACTCGAACTCAAGGCCTAGGGCTCGACCCAATACCGAGCTCGAGCCAGTATTGAGCTTGCAGACATGACCCGTTGCAACCGCACTAGGGGAGAGAATCTTGGCAGGAATCGAGGAAGAGACAAGTCATCATGGGTTCTCCACTATATACTTTTTATTATAAATAAAAGTAAGATCCATCTACTATAAACGAGGGAATCCTTTAAGCACAAGCAGGTTCACACATTGTAAGAAAAGACTACTTTTATTTATTGAAGAATAAATCTCTTAAGCCTGTTTTACTCATCATCCTCACTCTTCTAGTTCAACAATTTATATCCTATTTCTATAGCCAAGAATCAAAATATTTTCACTTCTACGTACGATTTATGTCAAGCTACATCACATATCCTTAGAACTACTTATAAATTCAACTATATCCGATTTTCTGGGTAAACAGTTTGATGCCCACCGTGGGGCTAAGGATAACAGTGGTTGCTTGATACAAATCCGCAATACACACTAGTTTACAACTCGGGATCAGCAATGGCAAACCCTCGATTCATGGCTTTACCTATCGACCACGAAGCCGGCCTTCAGGATGAAACCAACAACTTGATACCAGGGCCGGAAGGCCACCTAACGATGTCACTGAAGCTCAAATCGAAGTACCTGAAATCCGAGTCGAAGTACCACAAGATGTCAATTCACAAATGGCTCTGGAGGTGAACCAACGTTCCGAACCGGAAAAAAAGCATCCAGGGTGGTACTCGATCCGTGGCTCGAGATGCCCATAACGTGGAGGAGATCGGAGTCAGCTTACGGATGATCTTCGAGATGTTACAAGCCTAGCAAATAGCGATAGCTCAGTTGCAGAGCCAAACTCAGGTACAAAGCAGGCCGGAGCCCGATCCGCTTCCGGAAATCACCCATAGAACGGAGCCAGCCATAGTGAAGTCAAACGAGCAAGAATCGGGGACTACTCCCGAAATTACTAAATTACTCGAGGAACTCACAAAACGAGTCGAAGCCAACGATAAAAAAGTATAAACATATAATTCCAGGGTCGATCATATCCCGGGAGCTCCACCAATGATAAAAGTGCTGGATTCGAAGAAATTCACCCAAAAGCCTTTTCCCTCGAGTGCAGCCCCAAAACCAATCCCCAAAAAATTCCGTATGCCCAAAATTTCCAAATATAATGGTACGACCGATCCCAACGAACACGTCACCTCTTACACGTGTGCCATCAAGGGTAACGATTTGGAAGACGACGAGATTGAATCCGTGTTATTGAAAAATTCCGGAGAGACCCTCTCGAAGGGAGCGATGATTTGGTATCATAATTTGCCCCCAAATTCCATCGATTCTTTTGCCATGTTAGCGGATTCGTTTGTAAAGGCACATGCTGGTGCCATAAAGGTTGCAACAAGGAAATCGGACCTCTTCAAAGTAAAGCAAAGCAGTAATGAAATGCTGAGGGAGTTCGTGTCTCGATTTCAAATAGAACGCATGGAATTGCCACCGGTCACAGACGACTGGGCCGTCCAAGCTTTCACCCAAGGGTTGAACGAGCAAAGTTCAATAACATCACGTCGGCTGAAGAAAACTTTGATCGAGTATCCGGCAATAACTTGGGCGGATGTATACAACCGATATCAGTCAAAAATCAGGGTCGAAGATGACCAGTTGGGAGCTCCTTCCGGATCCTACACCAGAACAGGGCCGCTATTAAAAACCAGAGGGATATCGACAGAGAACGAAGGTCGAACAGAGATCGATATCAACCGTATGTCGCAGATCAAATGAACAATGGCTCAGCGCGCAATTCAGCTCGGAACAATCGAAGGAGTGATCGAGGACAAAATTCTCGGGGACTTATGACCAAGAGTGGCTTCGATAAATATGGCGATCCTATAGAGGCACCTCAGCTATCGGAGTACAATTTCAGCGTCGACGCATCGGGCATTGTATCAACAATCGGAAGAATCAAAGATACCAGGTGGCCCAGACCCATGCAAACCAACCCTTCCCAAAGAAACCCGATTTCGGTGTGCAAGTATCATGGTACGCATGGCCACATGACCGAGGATTGCAGACAATTAAGAGAAGAGGTAGCCCGCCTATTCGATGAGGGCCACCTTCGAGAGTTCCTCAGTGACCGAGCCAAGAATCACTTCAGAGAAAGGGACGCCAGCAAAAAGGATAAACAAGAGGAACCTCTGCATATCATTCATATGATCATCGGTGGGGTCGATACTGCACAGGGACTCGTGCTCAAGTACGGCATGGTACCGGCCATAGGGGAAAAATGAACTCGGGGTTATGTACCCGAGGACACTTTATCATTCGGAGTTGAAGAAGTCGAGGGCATCTCTCAACCTCACAATGAGGCTCTAGTAATTTCTATCCTATTAAATAAAGCTCAAGTTAAGCGTGTTTTAGTGGATCCAGGTAGCTCTGTGAATATCATCCGATCTTTGGTAGTGGAGCAGCTCGGTTTGCAGAATCAAGTCGTGCCCGCAGCTCGGGTCTTGAACGGTTTCAACATGGCCAGTGAAATGACTAAAGGAAGATTATTCTACCAGTGAATGTAGCTGGAACCATCCAAAATACCAAATTCCACGTAAGCGAAGGGGATATGAGGTACAATTCCCTACTCGGAAGGCCTTGGATCCACAATATAAAGGCAGTGCCTTCGACCCTCCACCAAGTAATGAAATTTCCTACGTCGGACGGCGTGAAAATAGTATATGGGGAGCAACATGCTGCGAAGGAAATATTTGTGGTCGATGAGGTAACACTGATACCAACGCTATCGATCTCGGAAAGATCGAGAACTAAATATAGACGAGAAACCAAATAGCAATCACAGCCACCAGTCTCGACCGAACCAGTGGAACAGGAAATAGAGGATGACAAGGAAGAGTTTCCGACACCTCGAGCTTTCATCATCCCCGACAACTCCGACGCCACCAAATCTACGATCGAAGAACTGGATCAGGTTATATTAATCGAATATCTGCCCAATAGAAAGGTATACCTAGGAATGGGATTGACCCCCGAACTCAGGGAAAAACTCATTCAATTTCTTATCGATAACATAGACTATTTTTTTTTGTCCCATTTAGACATGGCAGGGATCCCACCGTCGATAACAATGCACCAGCTAAGCTTGGACCCCAGGTACAAACCGGTGAGGCAAAAAATAAGACCTCAGTCCGAGGTAAAACACGCATTTGTAAAGGATGAGGTAACTAAACTTCTCAAAATAGGGTCAATTCGGGAAGTAAAATATCCCGAGTAATTAGCCAACGTAGTTGTAGTCCCTAAAAGGGGGAACAAACTTAGAATATGCATAGATTATAAAGATCTAAACAAAGCATGCCCCAAAGATTCTTTTCCACTGCCTAGCATCGATCGCATGATCGATGCCATAGCCGGCCACGAGATCCTTACTTTTCTCGACGCCTACTCCGGGTACAATCAAATTCGAATGAACCCGGAGGACCAGGAAAAGACTTTTATCACCAAGTACGAAACCTATTGCTATATTATAATGCCATTCGGGCTAAAAAACGCAGGAGCTACTTACCAATGCCTAATGAATAAAATATTCGAAGAACAAATAGGTAAATCGATGGAAGTTTACATTGATGACATGCTAGTTAAGTCCATGCACGCAGAGGACCATTTGACTCATTTGCAGGAAACGTTCAAGATCTTAAGAAAATACAACATGAAGCTCAACCCCGAAAAATGTGCTTTCGGGGTTAGATCAGGCAAGTTTTTTGGTTTCATGGTATCGAATCGGGGAATCGAGATCAACCCCGACAAAATTAAGGCCATCGAAGACATCACCGTCATGGATAGCGTGAAGCAGTGCAAAGGGTTATCGGGCGGATAGCTGCCTTAGGCCGATTCATTTCGAGGTCATCAGATCGAAGCCACAAATTCTTCCCTCTACTCAAAAGGAAGAACGATTTCGCCTGGACCCCGGAATGCCAACAGGCACTAGAGCAATTGAAGCGGTACCTATCGAGCCCACCACTACTTCGCACTCTGAGGACAGATTAAAAGCTATACTTATACTTGGTGGTATCGAAAATCGTGCTAAGTGGCGTCCTAATTCGAGAAGAGCAAGTTACGCAGTTTCCTGTTTATTATGTAAGTCGAACCTTAGGGGAAGCAGAGGCTAGATAACCTCACCTAGAGAAATTAGCACTTGCACTAATAAGCGCCTCTAGAAAGTTAAGACCATACTTTCAGTGTCACCCCATATGCGTTTTGACCACTTACCCACTTCGCAATATTTTGCACAAGCCCGAACTATCGGGTCGATTGGCCAAATGGGACGTCGAACTCAGTGGGTACGATATCAAATGTCAACCCCGTACGACCATCAAGTCCCAAATTTTAGCGGACTTCGTGGTCGATTTCACGCCAAACCGCGTACCCGAAGTTGAAAAGGAACACTTATTAAAATCGAGTACGGCGTCGGGGGTTTGGACCCTCTACACAGATGGTGCTTCAAATATGAAGGGGTCCGGGCTTGGCATCGTACTGAAACCTCCCACATGTGGCATTATTAGACAATCCATCAAAACCACTAGATTAACTAACAATGAGGCCGAGTATGAGGCCATGATTGCAGGTCTCGAGCTAGCTAAAAGCCTAGGAGCAGAAGTCATTGAAGCCAAATGTGACTCTTTACTAGTGGTGAACCAAGTAAACAAAACTTTCGAGGTTCGCGAAGATAGGATGCAAAGGTATTTGGACAAATTACTGGTAACTCTACACCGTTTCAAAGAATGGACCATACAATAAGTGCCTCGAGAACAAAACTGTGAGGCCGACGCACTCGCAAATTTGGGGTCGTCGGTCGAGGAGTATAAGATCAACTCGGGGACTGTCGTTCAACTCTCAGAGATCTGTAATCAAGGATGGACATGCCGAAATAAATTCCACGAGCTTAACCTGTGATTGGAGAAATAAGTATATTGAATATTTAAAGAACGAAAAACTCCCATCGAACCCTAAAGAATCGAGGGTTCTACGAACCAAGAATGCTCGATTCACGCTGGTTGAAGATGGAACATTATACAGAAGGACGTTCGACGGACCACTGGCAATATGTTTGGGACCAGGAGACACCGATTATGTTTTACGAGAGGTCCATGAAGGCTCTTATGGAAACCACTCCGGCACCGAACCATTAATTCACAAAATCATCATAGCAGGGTACTACTGGGATAGCATGGAGAAGGACACTAAGGAGTTCGTTCGAAAATATGATAAATGTCAAAGGTTTGCACCAATGATCCATCAACCCGGAGAGCAGCTTCATTCGGTCATTTCTCCATGGCTATTCATGAAATGAGGAATGGATATCATCGGCCCCAGTAAAGCTAAATTCATTTTGTTTATGACTGACTATTTTTCTAAATGGGTTGAAGCACAGGCGTTCGAAAAAGTGAGAGAAAAAGAGGTTATAGATTTCATTTGGGACCACATCGTGTGTCGATTTGGGATACCAGTAGAAATAACATGTGACAATAGTAGACAGTTTATCGGTAGTAAAGTGACAAAATTCCTCGAAGACCATAAGATAAAAAGAATATTGTCTACACCATATCATCCTAGCGGGAATGAACAGGCCGAATCAACGAACAAGGTTATCATCCAAAACATAAAGAAAAGATTGAACGAAGCTAAAGGAAAGTGGAGAGAAATTTTGCCCGAAGTCCTTTTGGCATATCGGACAACATCTAAATCCAGTACAGAAGCAACCCCATTTTCCCTAATGTATGGATCCGAAGCTCTAATTCCGGTCGAAGTCGGGGAACCAAGCGCAAGGTTCCGACATACATCGGAAGAATCGAACTACGAGAAAATGAATACTAGCCTCGAATTATTAGATGAAAAATGAGAGGCGGCACTGGTTCGAATGGCTGCACAAAAACAACGAATCGAAAGGTACTACAACAGAAGAATCAACCTCCGCCATTTCAAGGCCGGGGACTTGGTCCTAAGGAAGGTCACCGTCAACACTCGAGATCCTAATGAAGGGAAGGTCACCGTCAACACTCAAGATCCTAATGAAGGGAAGCTCGACCCAAATTGGGAAGGACCCTATCAGGTCCTCGATATAGTCGGGAAAGGGTCTTATAAACTTGGAGCAATTGATGGAAAACCATTACCAAACAATTGGAACATATCGCTTCTCAAACGATATTACTGTTAAGGTATGATTTTCTCCTCTATCGTCTATATACGTATATTCGACACTAACTCATTGCAGGAATTCGACGAAAAACATCAAGACCTCTGGTTTTAAAGCACTCGTTGTACTCTTTTTCCCTTAAGTTCGGCTTTTATCCCAAATGGGTTTTTCCGACAAGGTTTTTAATGAGACAGCAACTATGTGATACCCGAGGACAAATCAATAGTATCCGAGGCTCCTTCATAATCAACCTCGAATACTGGGGGACTACCAAGCGAATAAATCAAGTTCTGCACAAGAAAGTCGCCCCATATCAAATTCATGACAAACAGAGTCTCGATAGAGAAAAGTGTAAGGGCCAAATGGTCAAAACGAACTATGCCCACGTAGTTTTGCTCGAACCCTAGCACAAGATACAAACACATGTGTAATGACTTATAAAGGAGAACTTCTTTTTCATATATCTCACACTTTTAAAAGATTTTCCTGCTTCATGATTCAAACAGACTTAAAGGCCAACCACCATCAAAGGGATTTTTTATACAAGAGGTCACAAAAAGCCTACGGGCTAAGATATCATGAGTTCGAGTTCGAAACAATCACTCACTCGATTATTAAAGCCTAAGGGCTATCTTACTTCGAGTTCGAGCAATCACTCACTCGGTCATAAAAATCCTACAGGCTAAGATATCTTGAGTTCGAGTTCGAAACAATCACTCACTCAATTATTAAAGCCTAAGGGCTATCTTACTTCGAGTTCAATCAATCACTCACTCAGTCATAAAAAGCCTACGGGCTAATATACTTTGAGTTCGAGTTTGAAACAATCACTCACTTAATTATTAAAGCCTAAGGGCTATCTTACTTTGAGTTCGAGCAATCACTCACTCGGTCATAAAAAGCCTACGGGCTAAGATATCCTGAGTTCGAGTTCTAAACAATCACTCACTCAATTATTAAAGCCTAAGGGCTATCTTACTTCGAGTTCGAGCAATCACTCACTCGGTCATAAAAAGCCTACGAGCTAATATACTTTGAGTTCGAGTTCAAAACAATCACTCACTCAATTATCAAAACCTAAGGGCTATCTTACTTCGAGTTCAAATGTTCACTTGACCACTAAGCTTGTGGGCTACTTTTATTTTGAGCTCGAGCGAACATTCACTTGGCCGTAAAGGCTACGGAGGCCGAATTCGATGAAATCACCTAAATCCTCATGAAAACATCCGCAAGGCATGAATGAAATTTTCACGAAGCAAGTCAGTAAAAGAAAAAGATATTTGTATAAGATATACAAAGATGGTTTACATAAGAAAAATGCAACATAAAAGAAGCTAAGGACTAAGCTTCTGGGTTATCATCGAGAGCGATCCCTTCTCCACCAGGCTCCCCTCCCCCCCCCCAATCTTCAGACCCGCTCTTGCTACCATCATCATCATCATCATCATCGCCATCAGAAGCCAAGGCCTAAGCTTCAGCTTCGAGTTCTTTAGCCCTTTTTATCTCTTCAGCAAGGTCGAAACCTCGAGCATGTATCTCCTCGAGGGTCTCCTTCCGAGACCGACACTTATCAAGTTCGGCAACCCAATATGCTCGAGTGTCAGCAGTATCCGCTGCCTCTCTTTCCTCCATTTGAGCAGCCTCGGCATCGGCCCGATACACGGCAATGGACTTGTCTGCCATGACTTTTGACGACTCAACCTCTGCCTTGGCCTCAGCAAGCCGTGTTTCGAGCTCCTCGATCCTCTTGGCCTGAGCCGAACCCTTTTGCTTGACGTTTTGAAGCTCAACATCGGCCGATAATAATTTGGCCAAGATGGTTTCTTTTTCTGCAGCCAGGCGGTCGATAGTCTCCTTCCACCGGTCAAATTCGGCCTTGATTTGATCGACTTCTTCCCGAAGAAACCCGATCTTTTCAACCTTTTGCTGCAGCTGAGATAACGAAGGCTTAGCTTCCACAGTTGGGTCAAACCCATACTCTAACAGAACGAGGCTCACTGCTTATATAGTTCGGCCTCTTCTTCACGAGCCTTAGTCAAATCTGCTTGGAGGTCCTTTATAGCCTCGTCCTTTTGGCTGCAAAGAAGCCGCAAAGCATCTCTCTCCCCCGAGACCCTCTGAAGCTCGACTTCACACTGGCTGAGGTCGACTCGAAACCTGCTAATGGCTTGCAAAGTAGAAAAAAACACAAGTGAAGTTTAGAAAAGAACGAATAAACCAAGCACAGTAAAATCATTACTAGAGAAATGAAACATTGGGCCTCTTCTAGGAGAAGAGAAGCGTCACTAATGTCGGAGGCATCATCGACTCCAGTAAAGCAATCCCGAAAAGGGTCCCCTACACTAGAGTCTCCGCCCATTTCGGGGGTCTTCAATTCTTGAGCTTCCTTTAATGCCTCCTTAGAAAAGGTCGGAAGAGAAGGAAAATGACCCACTATCATAGTCCCAAGCGAATCGCTCGGGACGCTCTGATCGAGACTCGGGGTATCGGAACCGACCCCGACCGGTATAGCCGTCATCAACTCAGAAGGCCTGGCGACCTCGATAGCTTTCACAGATCGGATCACCAAAGTCGAGGTATCATCTTCTTCTTCTTCTCTCAGTTGCTGGACCGAGTCCGTCGAAAAGACGATTGCCTTCCTCCTCACCCTTCGAGTTTTGGGCTTGGGGTCCTCTGACCGAGAGACAGCTTTTCGCTTCTTATCTTTCCCCGGTTCTGGGACCGGGGACTTGGTTCCTTCCTCACCACTGGAAGGCCTCAAAACGGCATCCTTGGTTACACCTGCATGAAAGGAAGTCGGTAAGGAATGGAGCGTAAAAACATTTCGAAGAACACGAGAAGTGACCCTTACCATGATTCTTGGCCTCCCATCTACCTTTTGCCAAATCATGCCAAGTGCGTTCGGCATAAGAGAAAGTCGAGGCTAACTTCCGAACTCAATCTTTGAGGTCGGGTACCGCTTGTGGAATCCAAGGGGCAGCTGTATATCGGAGATAGATATCAGATAGAATCGGAGAAAGATACAAAAAAACAACGCCTTATGAAAACCATTTACGGTCGAAATTCCATTCCTCGGGGAACAGCATCTTCTCTTCCGGAATGAGGTCACGGGTCCTCACCCGAATATAATAGCCCATCCAACCCCGATCCTTGTCTTCGTCGATGCTCGACATTAAAGATTTTGATGCTCGACGATGAAGCCTGATTAGTACTCGAAAGATTTGAGGCCGATACAATCATATGAGGTGATTTAGGGTGAAATCCAGCCCCCCGGCCTTGTTGGAGAAGAAGCGAAGTAAGGTCACTATGCGCCATAGAGAAGGATGAATTTGACTGAGAGTGACCTGATATCTTTTGCAAAAATCAATGATCACTGGGTCGACAGGACCCAACGTGAAGGTGTAAGCATATACACTTAAAAACCCCTCCATATGAGTGACGATGCTCTCTTCAGGAGAGGGAATTTGCAATACAACCTCGGGACCCCAGTTGCAGTCTTTCCTCACAGCCTCGAGATGGCCCTCTGTTATCGAGCACATGTACATCAACACATGCTCACATCGACCCGGAACCGACGAAGGATTTTCAACCTTAAAATCGATCTTCAGAGTACACGGGCCAGGAACATACTCATGGGGAGGCGGCTCCACCGGCGCCTTGTCGTCGAACGGCCGTGAAGAGGAAGCTTTCTCCTTCTGAAGTACTGTTTTTGAAGTTTTTGCCATTGATGTAAGAGAAAGAAAAGCAAAGGAAGATGAAAGGTTGATGAAGGTGGCTCTACAAATGGCGAAAAAGAGGCAGAAAGAGTAAGAAAATTTGGGAGGTTGGAGATGTAAAAGTGGTAAATGATAAATGGAAGGGCTATTTATAGGTTTATACCGTGACGGATCAATATTAGCGGTGGTCAACCACCGTCTGACGTGCATTAAATATCTTGAAAGACTAAATCAACTGGACAGCTATCACATACGTCACGATAGAGCCCAGTGAAAACGTCAGCTTACAATCCGATCGGGCCGTCGAAAATCATGTCGCTTCTCGCCACAATCTTCCTGAGAAATGAGGGGACTATCTGTATACGGTCGAAATAGATTTCGGCCTCCGTACGTTTGTTCGAGTTCGAATGGTAAGCGATCGAAGTGAGAGCTTGAGACGAGTTCCTAGGATAGTACAAATAAGCCTCGAGCTCAAAGACCGATCGAGGAATCGGCTCGGTATCATTATCAAGCCCATGACCAAATCGAACCGCAAGGCAAAGAGAAGATTGTCGGAGATGCACAGACCGATTGACACTCACCCCGAATGTCGAACTCGAACTCAAGGCTGAGGGCTCGACCCAATACCGAGCTCGAGCCAATATCGAGCTTGCAGACAGGACCCGTTGCAACCGCATTAGGGGAGAGAATCTTGGCAGGAATCGAGGAAGAGACAAGTCATCATGGGTTCTCCATTATATATTTTTTATTATAAATAAAGTAAGATCCCTCTACTATAAAAGGGGGAATCCTTGTAAGCACAAGCAGTTTCACACATTGTTAGAAAAGATTACTTCTATTTATTAAAGAATAAATCTCTTAAGCATATTTTAATGAGCATACTCACTCTTCTAGTTCAACAATTTATGTCCTATTTCTATAGCCAAGAATCAAAATATTTTCACTTCTACGTACGATTTATGTTAAGTTATATCACATATCCTTAGAACTACTTATAAATTTAACTATATCCGATTTTTCGGGTAAACAATATACTATGAAGCATAGTGAGAGGGAATATATTTTATGAACACTAAATCTATGGGTCGCTATCATTTCTTTTCCTCATTAAGGGAATTAATAGGTGTTAGCGGTAAGAGATTAAACATATGTCATTTTCTTCTCTACTGCAATATTCGGATTGCTGGAGTGCAGAAATCACGAGCATCACGAGATGCAGGTCAGGTTATAATTATATACATTGCCATCGGGACTGAGTTAGAAGTTTGGCTACGGGTTCGAGTAATTTTTTATTAAATCATGTATTTATATTAAAATATTTAATAAATATATAAAAATATTAAATTTAAAATCTAATTGTTAGCATTTGAATTTGTTGTTTTATTCATAAAGTTAAAATTCTAGTTCTGTCGTTGTCCGCCGTACACGTGGCTGCAATGCTTCTTCACAACTTTTTATCATCACTTCTTCAATTATTATACATATACTATACATATTAACGTTGTTAACTTGGTTTTCCTAGTTGCAAGTTAAATAGTTTTTAACCTTTATTGGCACCTGCTGACTACTAACTAGAAACGTTTCCTCCCAAACTCGGAATTAAGGCCAAAAGCAAGTGATAATCAAATCATTTTCTTTTTAGGTTGGATTACGGATATATGAAGATTCATAAACTAAAAGCTGAATTAAACAGGCTTGCTGCTAAAGGCGGATTCAGAATATTAACGGTCACCTCAAGTGTTAATAAATGAGTTCGGAATTAATATTTATTCATATTTTATGAATGTACATGTATTCAAGCTTTAGAAGAAAAGAATAAAGAAAGTTTGGAGAAAAGCTTCTTCTGATGGAAGGACTATAAAATTATTTAATATGGGAGTTGAAAAACTCTAATTGAAAAGGAGTAGTGCTTAATTAAAACCGTATTACAATTTGCAACAATACAACTAAATTGGTCTATTACGTATCACTTGACTATTCCGTTAGAAGTCATGTTCTTAGAAAGAACACAATTCTAGAAATAGAAATATGAGAAAGCTTCATTGAGAAAGGAGCATCTATATCATCTCATGCCTAAAGAATTAATTTTATTTTTTGTATCATTTTAAAAATTATGTGTAGTTAATTTCTTAAGTATCTTAGTAGTACAGGCTCTTTTAGAAAGATTTTTTTTTGGTTTCACATTAGTGTTTGATATCCGTTTTGAGATTGCGATTAATTTGTATTCACATCGCGTAAAGTTAATTAAAGGTGGAAGCGTTTCGTATTACTAGTGAAGTATGGCCAGAGTAATAGCGAAGTACAACTACCGGGAGCATAATAGGGCGGCGGACTCATTGGCAAAAGGAGCAAAAACCAACTTTTTGGGAATAACAATAATAATGCCAATTCCTCCGGTATTTGTAAATGAACTTTTTTAGACAGACATCCAAGAAACTAAAGTAACTAGAAATATTTTGGTATGTAATAATAATAATTTGGAATAGGTTTTGTCCAACATAGAGGGATCCAATATCTCCCTAACAATCGGTATTTTGTAGTGTAATTATTAATATATATATGCAAATTCCCACGTCAGCAAAAAAAAAAGTACGGAGAGATTCTATTAATTACATCACGATTCTTAAGGATTAAAAGGTTAGCTCAATGCTCGAACCCTAGATTTTTAATTAAGATTAAAAAAATCTTATCATAGTTTAAATTCAACAAGTAAAATTATGAAATAGTAGAGAACAAATGGACGTCCGGGTTATGTGGCGGACATTATTTTGTCTTTGCGGTCACGTTCACGTCATCAGCTACGTGGTACGTCACATTATTTTTTTAAATTATTTTGGAGCGACATTTTGAATGCCACGTTGTGGGACCCATCCCACGTCTAGATCCTATCTATTGCTGATGTCATCCCCGCAAGCGCTGACGTCGAGTATTACATATGTTTTCCGAATAAACTGTGTCGTTTAGATGACGTTCTCATTGCGCACCGTCCGCTTATCGATTTTCCTTTTTCTCTACCTGTTTACGTCACGCTCCATGTGCTTCTAATGTCTCCACCTTTTTTTATTTTCCTTTTAAATTTCTTTATAGAAAAAATTATTGCGAAATTCTTTTTTCATAGAGTCAAAGGCTCAAAAGAGTAGAATTAATATTCCTTGTTTCGTACAAAATCATCATAACCCAATTGATGAAGATCTATCAACAATCTAAAGTCTCTTTTTGATTAATGTATAGTATTTATATTGAGATTTTGATTAATTTGAATTTTATGAAAGAGAGATGTTTCATATCAGAATTTTTTTATTTCAAATATGAAATTATTGATTAAGGGAAGAGAGATCGTATTCATACTATAATCTAAAGTTTCTACATACATACGATAAAACAAACTGTACAAATTTCAGATAAGATTTTTTTGCAAACTGTCTTTTAATCAAACATTAATTTTCGTAAAAGCTGAAAAATTATCTAAAAGCAGATTTTACCTTTCCTTAAAAAGCAAAAGAATATTATTTTTAATGTTTGTCGAGAAACAAATTTACAAAAATTTGCAAAGTCTTCTACTAAAAAATATTCTTTTTAAAAAATTTTAAGCCAGCACCTTATTTGAGTTCCACCTTTTTAAAATTTATTTTGTTACCACGTAAAAAGGAAGACGGCCAAGAAGTAATTTAAGCTTATACCTCTTGCTTATCGGATAATCGGAGGACTAATTCAAAGAGTACTCTTTGTATCTCAATTGATGTGTACTTTTTTTAGTAACGAAAATATATTTTATTTTTTATTTAAAAATTAGTTAACTTTATATTTTTCATTCTATCTTTAATGAGATATTCCATAAACACGTAAATATTTATGGTCATTTTGGACTATAAACTTCAAATAAAATTTTTCTTAAATTTTATGTTCTATCAAATACGAATATTCTTTTTTCACAAAGAGAGATAAGGAGAAAGCCAAAGTTAGAGAAGTGTCATAAACAGGAATCTACAACAAAATAAGCCAATAAAGGATAAAAACGAAATAACTGACGTCAAGGAATGATGCAACATAATGCTTTGTAGAACTAATTATATACAGTTAAATGCAAGATTTGTTTCCAATTTTTTATGCCTACTTATTGGATATTGTTTGAGCTTACGACATGCCTGATATCATCTTCCTTTGAGCTATCCAAGCAACTTTTTGATAATGTTGACTATAGTTTCTTAAACATTCTCTACATATTTCTACTTGAGTAAATAAAGTCTTAGTAATATTTTTTATATAATTTGAAAATATATAATACACTATATTAAGAAATTAAGAAATCCATATCCAAATTTAGGAAATACACTTTCATTTTCTTTAAACAAATATTTTGATATAATACTCTTTCATTTTCTTTATTCAAATTGTAACTGATTATGAAAGATTACTTCGTCTCGATAAATCATCATTATCTAATTAAAGATAGATAATGGATGGGGTATCTTGTATGTCACATTTGAATTTGAATGGGTAAATTAAAGCGCAAATCAGTAAATGACCTAACTTAGTAAGCACCTTCTTCCATGAGAATATGAGATTAGGCCAACCATTTCTTATGGGATAATTAAATAGTCATCCAAAAGTAATTAGTACGTCAATCAAATTTTAGATTAGTTTATCTACGTGGTAATCTCACATCAAAACTTCAACCGAAAGCTCGACTACCCAATACTAATATAGATAGATTATTGCAAATTTTTGTCAATCCCTATAGAGATAGTGGCACTAATTTCTCATTTATGAATGACATAAATCTAAAACGAATTTAACTTTTATGGATAGATAGTGTAATGAACTATTATACTATAAGTATAATCCAAACCTATTGTATCGAGTAGCCAGTTTTATTTTTCAGGTGATTAATATTATTTATTATGAACAAATATATACTCATATTGTAGAAGTTAAACCAGTAAAATTTTCTTAAATTTTAAACTATATCCATATATAATTTTCATCAATTTTGCACCCGATATAGA
Organism: Nicotiana tabacum; assembly: GCF_000715075.1. Taxonomy (NCBI): domain Eukaryota; kingdom Viridiplantae; phylum Streptophyta; class Magnoliopsida; order Solanales; family Solanaceae; genus Nicotiana; species Nicotiana tabacum. The sequence continues at coordinate 101,958,295 of NC_134081.1, forward strand.
ATATATATAAAACCGACAATAGAGGTCATAATCAGAATTACCTAAGGATAATGTAAGCAAATGGTACCCACACTTAGATACACAGCATAGGCAAGTGATGACATATTTTAACGTAAGCCACAAACTTATGTTACGCGTATTATTATATCGTAACTGCCGTTGATACCCACCACCTTATAATTAGCCCCCACCCCCCTACCTACCTACAACCTCTCGTATATATATACACATTCACATCCGACTTATGTATACATCCTACACTACATATAATCCTATATATCTCTATGTACAATATCTAAGCGACACAAGAAAAAAAAACTAAAGAAAATCATAGCTACAATCTCTCTTTCTTCTTCTTCTTCTTATTATTATTATTACGTTTTTGACCATGCAACAAGCACTTCCTTACAAATCATCATGTTTATCTTTAACCTTACAAGATCCCAAACCCCTCAACCAAATGAATCATAGTACCAGCAGCAGCAGCAGTAGTACTTCTATGTATGTCAAAGGTTCAAAAGAGGAATTGAAGAACATGGTTAAAGACAACGCTGTTATAGTTGTTGGTAGACGAGGTTGTTGTATGAGCCATGTTGTCAAACGTTTGTTGCAGTGTTTGGGAGCTAATCCTGCTATTTATGACATTGAGGAACAAGATGAAAATGAGGTTATTGATGAGCTGGAGAATATTGTCGCCGCCGTCGACGGCAGTGATGATCGGAAAGAGGGTGGTCGTTTGCAGTTGCCGGCGGTGTTTGTCGGAGGAGAATTGTTTGGAGGTTTGGATCGGATTATGGCTGCTCATATTACTGGCGAGTTGACTCCTGTATTGAAACAAGCTGGAGCCTTGTGGCTTTGATTTCTTTTTTTTCTTTTTTTTTCTTTCTCTGCTACTAGTAATTTCGACTAATTGTTGAAGTTAAATTCTTTTCCTTTCTCCTCTTTTTTGTTTTTCTTTTCCTTTTTGGCCGTTGCCAAATAAATCAAACTTGGCAGATGTGGAAATTCTTGAACGGAGTACAAATTAATTATGGTAGCTTAAATGGAGAGGTGAGCACTCGGATTAAGACATAGTTGTTGTTGTATAAAAAAGTTACGGATAATTTCAATTACAAAAGTTGGGGTTAGAATAGTTAAACCGAAAATGGGGAGCTGCTCAAATATAGATAGTTGGTTTTGTGTTTTAGCCTTCGCCTTGATTGGTGCTGTGCTTTTTACTTAGTAAATTGCAGGTTGCATATAATAATTCAGTTGGTTAGTAGTGGCTTCTAAACTATAAACTTGTGATATTGAGATTTGGATCTTTTGGAAATTATAATTTGGCTACTTGTAACTCTCTGCTTTTGAGAAAAAAGCCAAGAGAATGGTCGTTGCAGGTTATATTATTTGATCTAATTTCCTAATTACTTGTATTTGTTTGAGTTGTTGACTAGTGAATAGTGCTTCTTCTCGGGTCCCCACTCTTAAACCAGTGACATGTATTACTCCGTCCGTTCCAATCCGTAGACACGGAGTTTAAGAAAAAATGAAGATTTTTGGAATGCGTAGTTCTAAACAAGTCAAAAAGGATTCAGAGTACAAACAGAAAATAGGTTCAGTTTTTCCACAACGCCGTTTGCCAAACTATAAAATAAAACAAAGGGAAGGAAAAGAAAACCTAACAAACATAAGATATTGGGGAGAATGACCCTTACTTTGATCTCACCAAATCTTCCATCTCTATCTTCAAATTTCAAAGTCTGCAGCAAATAGTGTGTTTGGTATGACGAAGCCAGTGTGAAAACTACTTTTGATGTTTGGTTGGTGAATGGAAATATTATCTAAAAAATATATACTGATATATTAGAGATCAGTACTGTTATTAGTAAATTGGAAAGTAAATTACAAAATATTTTTGAGCAACAAATATTGTGTCTTTCCTCTAAAGACAAGTGGAAATGTTTTACTCAAAAAATTACCTCTGCTATACCAAACACTATAAAATAACTTTACCATAAAATATATTTTGGTGAAAAATACTGTCACACAAAACACACCCAATCTCATTGTAATTGGCTCTTATCATTCCAATTGATTTTTCTCAAATTATTTAATAATGGAATGCAACAAAACCGGGTAAAACAAAATAATTACTGATGATTCTTATAGTTTATTACAACTAATTGGAATTGGAATATATTCATTGACTATAACGTCTCCAGCAGAAATTGGCAGTTGTTCAAGATCATCACTGTTGTAGACCACTTTCTATATACAGGGTTTAAGGAGAAAGGATCAAGCAGGCAAAGGCAAACATAAGGTGGTGCTCATTTTGAAAATATTTCTTCACTCTTTCGTTTTTCATTCTCAAAACAAGAAAAAGAAAAAGAAAAGAGCAGAAAAATCTGGTACATAGTTCAAATGTAGAAACTTTGCTTTAGAAATACTCTCCATATTGGGACAAATCAGGAAATGACTAGGGTGCTTTCATGTTCTCCACTAGAACTTGAGAATTGGGCAATAACTGAGATGCACCATAGGTTTCCCTAGAGGTTACTAGTGGGTTTCTCTTCAAGAAACAAAGAACTGATCGCCATAAATTCCACAATTTGACTACTGATCCTTGCAATAAACAAAACCTTAAGAATTTACTTCGGTATCACAGCTTCAGTTGACCAAATTGGATTTTTAATACGAGTTGTAGAAGCGCTGAAAATCAGAATTTGATATTTCGTGCTGTGATTTGAGTTTAACATGGAAAAAGGCCAAACATGTAAGATGAGACTGTTAGAGCCTCAACGCATCATTCCAAAGTTCAGTTACAATGTGTCAAACCATGAATCAAAATCATCCATAATCTTAGACTTGGAGACAGGTTGAGAAGCAGAGGGTGTATGACCAGCATTAGAGTTTACCTCATTAGATGGCAAACCATCATTTTTGTTAGTTACCGTGGATGTTACTCTGAGAAGGTCATCCAGTGAGTCATCCAGACCGAGATCCGATATTGCAGGTTTAGCCAAATCATGGTCTCTCTTGGGCTGGCTGGAGACCTCCGACCTAGATGAAGTCCCTTCTAATAATGGAGTTGGTGTTCCTGCTTGTGCCACGGAACAAGGAGTACTAGACTGATCAATTGCATTAGTGGATTCAGAAATTTCAATCTCAGTGACTGAATCAAGAAGCATGTCAAGCTCTGCTTCTGCAGCTGTTGACTTAAATGCAAACGGTTTCTTCGCAACAGAACTCGTGTTTAATTCTGAAGCACACAGTAGTGAATCATTTATTCCAGCTCCTTCAGATTTTCCAGCCTCGTCCCCATAAGCACTCAAAGGGTTAGAGGGCTCATCAGCTGAAGTTGGATGCCAACTGCTGCCGGTTGTGGTGCCCAGATGCGAGAATTCAGAATGCTGATGTCTGTTTTTGTTGCCTTCATAGACACTAGTGGAGGTCAATGAATTGGAATCTTTTTCCGCGGTTGAACTCTTGCTTGAAGATAGACCCCCTTGACATTTCTCTTCAGCTGCTGCTTGCGACGCCTCGGAGCACTGCCAGTTATGCAGTACATGTATTAGACTAGATTACGAGATACTACAAAGACATCCTACAGGAATTCACAAAAATAAAATTTTACACAAATATTGAACATTCTGAACTATAAAGTACTTGATTATCTTATTAGCTAGAAGGCCGAGAAAGGTACAGATTATTCTGAACTATAGTATACTCTATATATGATGTAATGTAAATCGCTATTTCTTTGGATTTACAATGGACAGCCTGGAGTCACAAACATCAAGACGGTCTCAAGCAGTAACTATACACAGTCATTAAATATGACAACAGCCAAAATTTCAGTGTCCAACACAAACTACAGAATGAAAAGAAGAAATGAGGTAATGCTGCATTCAACTTAACATGATAGTTTAGAAAGGCATTGTGTGACTGCAGCACATTCTAATCAACCGAGAAGGTATTATAGCTGACATCCCAAAACGACTAAACATAGAAAACAAGGTTATCTTGCAGGGTAAAGAGGAAATTGACTAGAATTTAAAAGCCTTACCAAAAAAAAAAAAGCTCAATAATGGAACACATGTCGCTAAATATACATACTATATAAGACGAGAAATCATTTTATGCTATTTTAGCACACTGAAGCAGTAACATAATAAATTTTTTGGAGTAGCTGGAGAGGAAACCATATATCTTTTGATGATTCACCTGCATCATATATACTAATGCAGGACTTTTCTATGAACAGACATTGCCGCATCTCAATTAAATGAGAGGCCCCATGTTTCCAGCATATATAACCATTAACCAACATTAAATTTTGGGAGATATAACATAGAAGGAAATCATAGATAAAAGTACATACTGGTTCCAAAGGAAGAAGATCTGGTTCAATGAAAAGCCTCTCTGATAGACTTGCTCTTTCAAGCTGCTCTGAAAGAGCATGCAGGTCAAGTGAAAGAAATGATGCCTGCAAATATAAGAATGGCATAGTTATCATTGAGTTTAACCACATGGTAGTCTAGCATCTGGCTATCAACACAGGAAATAGTGAACGTCAATACACATCACATCATCAGGAATAGCTAGTGAGCAAGCATCTCTTGCATGTAAACAACTTTCTTGCCTTCATCAGCGGATAATCTTACTGTCAACTGATTGAGCCAAAACACATAAAGCATGTCTAATTTGACAGTCCATTGAAAGAATGATAGATTTTGCACTTAATTTATAAGGCAGCTACATTAACTGTTAGTAAATCTAATAAAGCATAGTTAACTTATGCATACAGAGGAGTCATCTATGGATAATTGGAAAATATTAGTGTAGCAAAAGGTACATGTTACAAAGCCATACGGTAAAGGAGTGGATTTTATTCAATCATAGCTTGATTTAGGAGGTTATGCAAATACACCTCCTTCTTCATACTACAGCTTCTGTTTCTATTTGCTTCCAATGAATCAGCAGGGTCTGAGACTGACCAACCACCTATTTAGGTGGATTAAGGAAGAAGTCTCGGTGACTTGCAAAGATAAAAGTAAAATTCTTCATGTTAATCTTGCCAGAAGTCTGTATGGTCTGACACTAGTCTTCTTAAATTGATGGAAATTCAAATAAGGAAATTGTTTTGTTAAATAGTTGTCCCACATTGTTGTATAAAAGTTATTCTATGCCTTTTGGGTTGGGTGCTCATATTAGTTCACATGGTATGAAAAGCCATATTTTGCAAGCCCATTCTAATGCCTCGTGAGTCCACATTAAAGTCCATGTCTGGATTCAGGAATGAGATTATACGTGCTGGAGGATGTTAAGGTAGATATGTCATACGTTGGGAGTAAAAACGCATCCAAAGAGTTTTAAAAACGTCTAGGCCACTTCATCGAGTGTCTTAATTTTTGAGTTGGATACTTAGATCTTTTGGTATTAGAGCTTGGGTTCAAATCTCATCACCACCCATAAACAAAAACATTTTCATGTTCCTGGCTCAAGAAAATCAGCCTACATGTAAGGAGGCTTGTTCAAGATCAAAATAAAAGATAAAAGTATCTCCTACTAATAGCTTAGACTTTTAAATTAGATTGTTTTAAAAGGCACGAAGAAACAAATTCAGATTGTAAAATTCAATTGCATGTATTACTTGTATTCCTGGAAGGATGGGAAAACTATTTTTAATTTGCATGATGCGCTAGACTTGCTAGAATATTTAGGAATTTGATGTATTCAAGCCTAGCTTACTTTTTTTTGTAATTCCCCAGAGCTTGATACAGTTTTTTAATAAAATCTTACCAAATGAAAAAAAATTAGATCGTCACAATTTAAAATGACATAGCAGGAAAACTATGTAATGATTATCTCAAGATTATACTACTCATTAGAATCGTCACAACCTAATAATGATATAGCAGGAAAGATCCGTACCAACTAACAATCAGCTAAAGATTATGCTTCTCACTGGAAATCTCAGGCTTGGCTTTTCTTTAACCACGATAAAGCCAAAAATCTCGGGCTTAGATGACCTTACAACAAAGAATAGCAAAGAGAATGCACATGGACGAAGGCAACAGGGGCCAATGGGTGTAATTGAACCGACTACCTTTTGGCTTATGTAGACACACATCATAGTGCCAAGACTCATCCTCCTTAGTTCTAAATATACAGTAGAACAATATATAAAAGTATACTCCCATCATTCCAATTTATATGAATCTATTTCCTTTATAGTCCATTCTTTTAAGAATGGCCCATCTAAATTTGGAAACAATTAACTTAAATTTCGCATTTTACCCGTTATGACAAGCTTTTACAGCGATACAATCTAAAACACAAGTTTCAAAAATTTTATAAATGCTATGGCACGTTTAAGACCACAAGTTTCAAAAGTTTTCTTTTTTCCTTCTTACCCTCTATGTCCAATCAAATAGATTCACATAAATAGAAGCTGAGGGAGTATATAGTAATACTAACAATAGATTCACATAAATAGAAGCTGAGGGAGTATATACTAATACTAACCTTAGGCTTAATTCAATCCTGAATGCTAGCTCATTAGATGAGGACAAGTGGACAATAACCCATTCTACAACCAATGTGGAAAATGCCTGCCGCACGCATATGACTGGACATTTGGAGCACACCCTTGCGTAAACCAAGAACGAGGATGAATCTGGCTCTGATAGTGATACCATGTTAAGAAAATAGACGTTGTGCCTAACTCGATCACAAAATCTAGCGTGTGAGGTGAGGTTGCCCAAAACCATATAAGGAGACAATATCCCACTATTTCAGCCAATATGGAAAACTTAACACTAAGCACACACCCGCTACCATAAGGTCGCAGTGGGTACTGCGATGTCTGCCCAACAATTTGCTTCTAGTTAACAAACTAGGACATACGCGACATTTTCAGTCATTAAAAATTTGGAATATAGGGCATACATATGCATCCTAATTACTTAATCCTCCTTCTAAGGTTATTATAGCAATTCATCCAAATTCTCAGCTTGTGGAATAGGAATGCTTATGGCATCCCACAAGAAGAAGGTTCATATACCGAACAAGTTGCAAGACATGGACAAGGCTGGACCAAAGAAGTTCGTCAGAGTTGGAAACAAAAAGAAAGTTGAAGGAGTTTCTGGAGGTAACTGAGATATCTTGGAGATGAAAATCCAGATGTATTGCCAAGAAATAAGGAGACAGAAATCTTTCTCCAAAAAAAAAAGGAGACAGAAACATCAAACTTTTTTAGAAAATGAAAAATATACAAAGAGATACAATCATATAGATAAGCTGAAAGTGGAGGAAGATTGTCACTGATCTTATAGGTATAAGCGAGGAGATATTATGGTTTTGTACCAAACTGTTTCAACAGGAAGAGCATTGCCGAGTTGCGGCTAATTTTTAAAAATGGTAATTTACCAGTTTTGTCTTTCGGAAACAGCCTCTCTACCCTTCCGGGGTAGGGGTAAGGTCTGCGTACACTCTACCCTCCCTAGACCCCACTTGTGGGATTTTACTGGGTTGTTGTTGTTGTTGTTGGTAATTTACCAGTTTTACGCGAGGGAGGCAGAGTGTGGCTACAAAAACCATTCAGTGAAAAAGAAGTGAAAGAGTTTGCAAAGGTACGTGATGGTGATAAGACCCCAAGTTCATATGGAGACACAATGCATTTTATAAAAAATACCGGTTAAGTGATTAAGAAAGATTTCATGGATGTTCTTCATACACCTGATTTTATGGATATTTTTAGTCACTTCTATCAACTTGAATTCACTTAGAGGAGTTTTTAAGCATCTTACAAAATTTTGGTATATTTATAGGTTTGCAAAGAAAAATGTTTCCATTTGTAACCGATGTTATCAACATAAAAGTCATGAGGAACATATTAATCTGTGTTCCTGCAATATGTGGTGGCAAATCAGCTATGCGTTTGTCCCTTAGGCTATGTGGATTTAACTTGATTATGCAATGTTCGTGTAGAGTACCCTTTTACGTGGCTAAGAAAGGCGGGTGGAAAAATAAAGCAGATGTATGGAATATAAATTATTTTCTTTTAAATAACCAAAACCCTGTGCTAGCTGGACTGACCTTAGTCACAAGTTTAAAACACATGGGGAGCATGGGCCCACTTCTCTACCCTACTTACACATAGTACCAGGCTTCTATCAGCGGCAGCGTTCAAACCCGTGACATGCGCTCAACATAACGTATTGTGCTTCCTTACCACTGAACAAAAGCCCTCGGGGAAACACAGTTTCTGTCTGTATATATTTTGGGTTAATCTAGAAGGAGATGAATCAGAATTGTTTCGAAGGACGAGCTGAACCAGTACATAGGCTCAAATACAAATTCCTCTATTTTTGGCTTATGGTGTAACATGGCAAATCTATGTGACTTAGATACTTCACTTGATTTATCCATATAATGTGGACCCCACGATTAATGTCAAGCTAAGTTCTTGTAACTGTAGATATAATGAAATGCTGTTTGAGGAATAAATTGCTTGCTTACAAGAAAGATTACAGTTCATTTGTTCCTTCCCACGGTTTTTCTATTAAAACAATAGAATCAAGAACAAAACCATTGTAATAAGTTTCTAGCCTAACCTAAATGTTTGTGGCATTGAAAACAGAGATTAATTGTAATAAAAGAATGGTATCAGCATCCCAAATTGCTATCCTTACAATTCCAGAAAATAACAGCAGAAAAGAAGACCAAAGATCATCCCATTGACTGAGATTAGAAAAATCACCTTAGTCGGAGGAGGTGCCTTATCTTCCATTGCAAAATTGTCTTCCGCTATCCATGACAACTTGCTTTGTCCTTTGGCAGAGAGTAATGCACCAAGCCCCTGATAAAAGTCTAAAAGATATTGAGTCAGTGCACTATAACTTTGCAAAAGGAAATTTCTAGACTGGCAGAGCCACAGAAAGACTTGAAATACGGGAGTCTGCCCAAAATTTCGTAGTGTAACAACAATAACTGAGCAATGAATTTAAGTTGCAATAAAATTGAAGACAAACCTTCACATTATCAAGCATTACATTGAGGTGGTAAACTAGTAAAAATCAACAACTTAGACAAAGTACAGCCAAGATAATATATCATTATTGAAACATCAGTTTTAAAACTATGTTTCTGAATCTAAACATGCGTGAGACTGCTCAAAAGCAGTATGCATACATAAAAGTTGTGGGACAAAGCATTACCATCTAAAACATCATCATATAAAGGAATACTCTCTGAAGAATATTGAAAGTGAGCCTGAGCCTCGGAAAGCAAATACGCATAATCTGCTCCTTTACTTTTCGGCACGACCACATCACTTGCCTTACTTGCACCTCCCTGAGGTGCAATTTCAGAATCAGAATCATATTCTTCTTCATACCGATCCCAATTCGAAGGGAGCTTCGATTTAGGTTTTTCCTTCACTTGCTTTTCAGTAGGCTTCTTATCACCGGCAGTAGAAGTGCCAGAACCAGCGGAAGAACCCTTAGATGCATGATGTGGATTATGCTTCTTATTTAGATGTAATGAATGAGCTCTCTTCGACTTTGCCAATGCTTTTGCATCCATTTTTCAACTGTAGAACTCCCAATTTCAGTCAGGATACTTGATTCTGGATCCAGGTTTGGAAGAAAGGTTTTAGGTTCGGGCCCTTCGACCGGGTGCCGGTGAAGTGTAAATGACATAAGTAGCCACTTTTAAGAATGTTTCAGTTTATGATATACCAAGAAAGATGTACTTTTAAGAATGTTATTTAAAATATATTTAAATATTAATCAATTTTACTTAAATTTCAAGATACGACATCCTAGAGTTGAGGATATTGTATCCTAAAGTTCGAAAATTGTATCCATAAGTTCTAATCTTATGTCCTGAATACTTAATCCTGAAGTTTGGGTGAAATGACTAATTTTTAAATATATTGTAAATGGTGAATATATATATATATATATATATATATATATATATATATATATAATATTGGTTGACCAAAATAGCCCTAAAATACATAAATTTAAAGGTTACTTTAGTAAAACATAATAGAAATAGATTTCTAATTAAGTATTATATATCTGGATTTTGATGCCTAAAGGATTAGAAAAGCACATGAACAAAACTTATATAATCAAATCAAATAGCACAACTTTCACCATAATTTGTCCTACTAAAAAAGCTTCTGTCGAAATAAAAAACATTTCCTCAAACTATCACCATAATATCAAGACCCTTCTTATAAATTGCTTCAATATCAAATTGTCCCCTTGGAAGTCAATTAAAAAAATTCGAAACTTCTCTTCATAGAGGTTCTCAGCTAGAATCTCCTACTCCTTAGCCACCATATATATTGTTATTACTCCGTTGCCTCACGAAGAGAAAAAGTATCTATTAACAACGTTAGTATCATCGAAACGGACAATTACAACAATGGACGCGTGATAGTGCATTGGGTTTGATGAATTTTTTGATGTTGCCCAACATTGATAGTTCCTCAAATGTGGAGAAAAATATTAAAAATATGAGCGATGGTTCTAAGTTTGAAGATTATATTGGATAATAACTTAAACATCCATAATTAATATCTGAGCTAATTTTGCTGCTCATGGAAGTGTCATTGCGATCTTGGGTGTTTGTTATATTCTGCATTATTGTGTTTTGGAGAAGAAAATTACAATATGAATGATAATCATAACCTTAGTAAGTACGTTGTGCTCGAGGAAGATGTCAAGGTATTCCCTTTGACAATTTTCGATGAAGAAAATCAAGATGACAAAACTCCCTTAATTACTTAGGCCTATGTTTGAGGTTGACTGTAAAATGGATGGAACTGGAATTTAAGGTCGATAAATTATCATGTCATCTAGCATATTGTCCAAGTTGGATTAGTATTTACTATGTACTCACGATAAATTCCTAAATATTAGGTGAATATGGATTCGTACATGATTTGCTATCTATCGTAATATTCTTTAAAAGTTTTCGTTATCTCACTTAAACTCCACAACATAGTTACATTATTTCAACTAATTATAATTATTTGAAAGGATAAGAAAATTTAGACGTCAAAATAATCAAGAAGAGTAAAAGTAGTTTCGCAGTTGAATTCAACGTCATAAATATTAATCCGTTCAAAACTTTAAAAATTAATTGTAATATCCAAAAGTTTAAAAAACTAATTATAATCAAAATTATATAAATCATCAAATGAACTAACAAATTGTAAAAAGTTTATTAACAATTCATGTTGGAGCTTCGTGCTACACGAATATTAAAATATAAAATATTGAACAATGAAAATATTATCAAAATATTAATCTATTCTTATACTCTCATATGCATTAATCTTAACATAAATTTATAAGTTATTTTTGTTAAAATTGAGTAGAAATAGACTTCTGATTCGGTACTACATGTGGATTTTAGTGCCTAAACAAAGATTGGCTACTAAGTATCTACTTGGATTAGAAAAACACATTAAAAATTTAAATTTATTACTCCCTTTGTTTAATTTATGTGAACTTATTTCCTTTTTAGTTTGTGCCAAAAAGAATGATCTATTTCCTTATTTGGAAATAATTTACCTTTATGCAATGATTTATAGCTACACAAATACACCACAAGTTTAAAAATCTTCTCTATTTTCTTAAACTTCGTGCCCAGTCAAATGGGTTCACATAAATTGAAACGGAGTATGATTTTAAGTACACTAAACCTCCCGCACATCTATTTTTTTTAAAAATACTAGGAAGTACATGTAGGGCACTTCTGCGACCAATTTTAGCATATGCTCTTTCTCCTTATCTAATCTAGCCTATTTTGTATGTAATTTGAAACTCTTTTTAATCTATTAACGGGGTATTAAGAAGATATGTATAGTGTACTTTAAATTAATTTGAGAGTGATATTCATATTTATCGTCATATATATATATAAACATAGTTGGATCAATTAAAGTGAAAAAAAAAAACTCTATTTTTAGAGTTTTTAAAAGCAACAATGATAATAAAGCACACATGATATGAATTAGCTAAATAAGTGATGTTTTTAGCATCTTAATAAGACATAAATTGCATGAACACTTTTCACTATTACTATTGTACTTACTTTAGTTTTTTTTTATTTACATCTTTCTCTTTTGAGTTAGGGTGTTACGTGTGAAACACGTACGTATAAACTAATATTTTAAATAGCGTGTTTAAAAGTGGCTATTGCTGCACTTAGCCCTCCGGTGAAAAGTTTTGGGCCGGGCTGTTGTACTTTGGGTTTGAAAGCTAATTGGACGTCCAGTTGAGAGGGATTGGGCCGGGCTGTAGGACTTTGGGTTTAAAAGCCAATGGCTAAGAATTTGCTTAATTGCCAAATACTGATCATTCAATCATTCTTTGCAATTTGCTAAAGAACCATTGCAGATTGCTAAAGAATGTTTCAGTTAATATCAATTGCAAAGAGCAGCTTTTTTTATTCTCAATTGAAAAGCTTAGCCTAGTAGTCTACCTTATAAAATGCAAGAAGTGGGAGGAGGAAAAAACGCACATAGCTTCATAAGTTAAAAAGACAAGGCACCAAGTGAGCCTCTTTCAATGACTTTTTTATATCCAATATAAGAATTTATAATATTCAACGCCCTCTCGAACATGAAATATACATGGATTTTAATGTACTTTACGATTACGAGTATGAAAATGTGGTAGAAATGATACGATTCTAATGGGCTTCTATTTAGGAATTAGTCAATGCGTCTTGAATTTTAGTTTTTTAATTCAATTTTTTGGGACGAAAATATCCTAAATTGTCATGAAATTACGATTTTTAGTTCAAAATTTCAGGACAAAATAAGTATCGGTTAATCTCTAAATAGCATCCCTAAGAATGATTGTTTGTACACCTATCCCTATAAATGTGCTCGCTGAAAGATTGGTCTGACAACCTTGTAAAAGAATGGGCAAAGATCACTTTTAGCCCGCGGCTAAAACTATTTATATTCACTAGTCGCAAAAGTATATAAAATTTGTATTATTTACAGAACAAAGAAAGGTATATATATATATATATATATATATATATATATATATATATATATATATATATATTATTTATTTTAAGAGCGCTATACAATATCATTTTTTTTACCTAAAAGGAGCATTAAACCCAAACCTTAACACTAATTAGTGGAGTAGGTCAAAACGTTCATAGGGCCTTTTGGATGCCTTTTCTACCTGTTTAATGAATTATATAACTCCCAATAACATTTTGTTGGTGTGGGAAGCTCAAAATGAAAATTATATTATGGAGATTAAAAAAAAAAATAGAGCTTAGTGGAGGTAAGTTGGACGAATTGAAAATCTATTCTAGAAATATATAGCCGCAAAAATAGGGATCAATTTGTTTATTAATTAACTTCCCTCCATTCATTTGGCTGTGGCTAAAAATAAATGAAGAAAATAAGTCCCCCCATTACAAATGACAATCATAAGATAAGTTGCCGAGTTAAAATGATATATGATGTACTACTTCAGTATGTACGGGCATGTATCGAGAGGGGTTACTTATAAAGAATTTGAGTCATCTCATTCATTCTTTTTTAAGATTTTAGATCTAGTTTTCAAATTCTTTCACATACTACTACTAGTAGAGTCAAGTCAACATTTTTGATAATCCAACTTTTACACTCGTTAATTCACATTCAAGTCAATTAAAATTATATTGCACATACAAGAGAATAATATTGGGAGAAACATAATATGTGTCTCAAGTCGAGTATAATTTAATGTTCGAAGGAGTTTAATTTATAAAGGTTTCAAATTACGCCATTAATCATTTTAATTTCTTGGAGTGTTGAGCTCATAACCTTTCACATACATAAATAGAGATTGGATGGGGATGAGGATATATAGGAAGATGAAAAATTCATAAAAGATCTTTAATTTTGGCATAGAAATAAAAGGGAAATTACAACCCGAATGGATACTCTTCAATCATGGAATAACTTGAGGGAATGAGATGTGTGAAGTTGAGAATAGAATTTAGGTGAAGGGGAATTTTCCACATAGTTCTCTTCAAGTTATGAAATAAAGTTTGAAGAGAGAGAGAGAATTCATAGGTTGTACAGAGTTCAATATACAAGCATGTTGATCGTCATTATTCATGTGAATGAAACACTTTTAATAATATAAGAGATTAATTGTTAATTATGAGCATTACTTTTCCGTAATTTAATTTATAGAAGAATATTTTAAATGATGTCGACGCCCATAAATGGTAGAGAAATAAAAATTAACGGATTAAAAATACTTTCCATTATTATTTGATAGAAGTATGCCTATTGTGTACAGGTAAAATCGAGGGTAACGTCTACCCGGATTTTCCGGTGAAAAAATGGAGGAAGGGTATGGACGCACGAGATTGTAATCGAGGACAAAGACCCTTCGTATCGAGATCCAGGGAGAATGAACGATGTGCTTGTCATCATGTATGGTAAAGGGATGCACCCGGGGCCAAGAATGAGTCCTAAGACTCCGGGAAACACGGTAAACGGTTACGCATAGAGGGCCGTGATATTTGCACCCAACTGGATATCACGGCACGGATCTCGATCGATGTCAATTATGGATCAGTAATTACTCGGAAGGGAAGATTTTTACCTTTGTTAGACTTATACTAGGGATGAAACTCTCCTACTATATAAAAGAGAAGTTTTTCTTTTGTTAGACACATTGTTACACGCGAATAGAAGTAATACAAATTTATTTTATGCCTTTTAGCTATTGTTAAAGTTTTGCTCACTTGTTCTGTTCTTCATCCACGACCGGGCTTGAACCGAGGGCCTGACCAAGGACGAGGTCATTTATCAGTCTAAATTCAGGATTTATCATTGTATTGCAACTCATTTGGACGTTTATTTCACTTCTAACTCATTTATTTAATATTTTAATTGTTCGTGTTAGATTAAATCATATATCCTTAAAATCACATACAAATTTAATTGTTACCAAATTTTAGGGTAAATAGTTTGAGGCCTACCGTGGGGCTTAGGATAATAGTGATAATTTGATACGAATCTCCATAACACACCCTATTTTACGCTTTGTTCTTTGAAGTCTTGATTCCAGGTCAGCCCAAAAATATCAAACTCTCAGTCTGCTTACTTGAACGTTGATGTTGAATCTGGCCATCACGGCGAAAATAATAATTTGGTGCCCAGTAACGAGGTGCCCCTACCAATCCCAACGGTGTCCCAGCGGTCGATCAAGTCGATGCTAACTCGCAGGTGGCTATCAATGTCATTTTGCCAACTGATCCCGAAAATAGTATTCGCGGGGGACCCCAACCAACAACTTGAGAAGCTCCCGAAGGCGAAGGTAATGGGGCAAGCTTGCGGATAATCTTCAAAATGTGGCAGGCTCAACAGGCGGCGATAGCGCAGTTGCAGAATCAAAGCCACACCCCTAACAAGGTTGAGCCCAAACGATCCCGGAAAAGCACTCGAAGAGGCGAGCAAATTATCGAGAGACCGAGTGAAGCCGAGCCTAGGGTAAATACCGAGGTGATGAAGATGCTCGAAGAGTTAACAAAATGAGTGGAGTCGAGTGAGAAAAAGATTGAGGCTAATGACAAGAAGGTGAAAACATACAACTCCAGGGTTGGTCAGATCCTGGGGCACCGCCAATATTGAAAGGACCGGACTCCAAAATATTTATCTAGAAGACTTTTCCCCCGAGCGCGGCACCAAAGCCGATCCCAAAGAAGTTTCGTATGCCCGACATCCCCAAATATAACGGGACTACGGATCCAAATGAGCACGTACCTCCTACACATACGCAATCAAGAGGAACGATCTGAAAGATGATTAGATCGAGTCAGTATTACTGAAAAAGTTTGGAGAGACTTTGTCCAAGGAGCAATGATATGGTATCACAACTTGCCCCCAAATTCCATTGATTCATTTTCTATGCTTGCAGATACTTTCGTAAAATTCCATGTCGGGGCTATCAAGGTCGAAACTAGAAAGTTAAACCTTTTCAAGGTCAAACAGAGGGACAACGAGATGCTCACAGAGTTCGTGTCAAGGTTCTAAATGAAACAGATGGACCTACCTTCGGTTGCAGATGATTGGGCCGTTTAGGCGTTCATTTAGGGGCTCAACCCTCGAAGTTCCTTGGCCTCTCAATAGCTAAAATAAAATTTGGTGGAGTACCCGATAGTAACCTGGGCCTACGTCCACAGTAGGTACCAGTCAAAGATTAGGGTCGAGGACAACCAACTCGGCCCCCTTCTGAATCTGTTTATCCCATCAGAGATGATGATAGGTCTAAGAGGGCCATTGATCAAGAGCCAAGACCGGTCCGAGATCAGTATCAACCATACAGCGCAAACCAAAGGGGAAACAGATCCAGGTGGCATCCCGCAAGGAGCGAGAAGAGAAGCGATCGAGGGCCCGGTGGCCGAGGCCTGATGAGCAGAAATGGGTTCGATAGGCCGCTCGAGAGCAGGGAAGCACCGAGATTATCATAATACAACTTCAACGTGGATGATGCCAGCATTGTGTCAGCCATACGACGTATTAAAGGGACCAAGTGGCCCCGACCTTTGCAGTCCGATCCGACCTAGATAGATCCCAATTTGATGTGTAAATATCATGGCACTCACGGTCATAGGACCAAAAATTACCGACAATTAAGAGAAGAAGTTTTTCGATTATTCAACAACGGACACCTCCAAGAATTTATGAGTGATCGAGCCAAAAACCACTTCAGGAATAGGGACGCCAACAAACAGGTTGAACAAGAGGAGCCTCAGCACGTGATCAACATGATCATCGGAGGAGTCGATATCCCCCAAGGGCCAATGATAAAACACACTAAAGTATCTATCACAAGGGAAAAATGCACACGGGATTATGTCTCGAAGGGAGCTATTTCGTTCAGCAACGAAGATGTCGGGGGAATCGTACAGCCTCACAATAATGCTCAGGTAATATCCATACTAATCAATAAATTTTGAGTTAAACGTGTATGGATTGATCCAGGTATCTCGGCTAACATCATCGGATCGAGGGTCGTAGAGCAATTGGGATCCAGGTAACGTGTGTTGATTGATCCAGGTAGCTCGGCTAAGGATTCTTTCTCTTTGCCTAACATCGATCGAATAAACCTTTTCTCACTCTTATCAATTTTTTGACCAAAAATTTGAGATCATTTAGGATCTAATTGAGATCATTAAAATTGTCTTCCGAGTTGATTTTAAGGCTGGCTTCGATCACAACTTTCTAGAGAGAGAAAAAATTAAACGGGGTGGTTTTTTCTCATTTGTTTATGTATGACATCCAATTATTATATATATATATATATATATATATATATATATATATATATATATATATATATATATACACACACACACACACACACACACACATAATTAGAGATATTAGATATCCAAGTGGTAGAGATATTGTATACGGTCAAAACCGGGCTTGCTTTTCGTATGACTGATCGAGACTAGAACATGATAGGGCAAGGTTCAAACTCGTGTTATATCGAAACATGATGCGAAGTTAGATTGCCGAGCTCGTGACCCAAAGATCGATTAAGATCGAGATCGGCCAAGATCGAGACCGGCCATGATCGAGAACGAGCAAGATAGAGATCGAACGAGACCAAGGGAAGATTACCGAACCAAATAACGGAAAGCTAAAATATCCGCAATCGGAAGAGGATCGCGGAATAAATCCCGGCACGTATCAAGGAGAGGCCGATTAATTAGCCTATCATGGGATTTCTTACTGTATTTAGAATTGTACCAAGAGTAGGACTCCCCTACTATATAAAGGGGGTCTGATCATTTATAAGACACATGACATTTACGCAATACAAAGAAATATACTGCCTCTTTTTAGCTTTCAATATCTTGTTACTCTGTTCTTATTTCATTTGAACCTTCACTTGGTTCGAGGGTGACCGAACTCAAGGGCTGAGGATATTCGATTCGTTTGGTTCGCATTCATTTCTTTCACAGTCAATTTCAATATATATAAATATATATATTCAATTTGTGCCAAGTTATATTACGTATCCTTAAAACCGCGTATAAATTCAATTGTTACCCATTTTTTGGGTAAACAGTTTGGCGCCCACCGTAGGGCTAAGGATAATAGTGATCGCCCGGTACTAACTTTCGTAACACACACTACTTTGCACTTGTTCTTGTAAGTATCTTTGATTCCAGGCTAAAAAACAAAAAATATCAAACTCTCAATCAGCACCTCTACATGTTGACAACGTGTCCGGTCACAAAGGTAAAAATAACAACATAGCACCAGGTAACGAGATGTTGCTTGTTGATCTCGCTGGAATTCTGATTGCAGATCTGATCGACGCTAATTCGCATGTGGCTATCGATGCAAATTTGCCTACCGACCTCGACAATAGCATTCGTGGTGGAGCCCTGATGTTTTATACTTCAATACCACACAAGAGGGGGTAATTTGTGTGGTGCCTGATTTTCGCGTGCACTAATTATCGAATGACCTTGTTCATCTATGCGTTCCTTATACTACAGTTGCGGATGGACGCGATGGCCGGGCATGAGATACTCAGCTTTCTCGATGCCTACTCCGGGTACAACCAAATTCGGATGGACCCGGACAATCAACAAAAGACCTATTTAATTACCAAATTCTGCACCTACTGTTATAACTTAATGCCGTTTGGATTAAATAATACCGGTTCCACCTACCAATGTTGTAAACCAGATGTTCGAAGAAAAAAAATAGGGAAATCAACGAAGGTTTATTTTGACGATATGTTGGTCAAGTCCCTACGAGCAGAGGACCATTTGCAGGAAACCTTCGATATATTAAGGAAATACAATATGAAGCTAAATCTGAAGAAGTGCGCATTCGGGGTCGGATCGGGCAAATTCCTTGGGTTCATGGTATCCAATCGGGGGATCGATATCAACCCAGGCAAAAAAAAAAAGCCATAGAGGACATCACCATGGTGGACAATGCCAAGTCAGTTCAAAGGCTGACCGGGTGTATAACCGCACTGGGCCGATTTATCTCGAGGTTCTCGGATAAAAGACATCGATTCTTTTCGATATTAAATAAGAAGAATAACTTTTCCTGGAACCCGGAATGCTAGAAAGCTTTGGAAAAACTCAAACGGTAACTATCGAGCCCCTTTGCTGCACAATCCGAAAGCGGACGAGCAGTTGTACCTTTACTTGGCAATTTTCGAGGTAGCGGTAACTGGTGTCTTAGTCTGGGAGGAAGAAGGTACGCAATTTCCAATTTACTATGTCAGTAGAACTCTAGGTGAGGCGAATCAAGGTATCCTCACTTGGAAAGGTTAGCACTTGCTTTGCTAAGCGCTTCCAGGAAGCTGAAGCCATACTTTTAATGCCACCATATATGTGTTGTAACCTCTTACCCGCTGAGTAGTATCATGTATAAGCTCGAGCTCTCGGCCCAGTTGGATAAATGGACCATGGAGATTAGCGGGTACGACATCGAGTACCGACCTCGAACCGCCATAAAATCTCAAATTTTGGCAGACTTCGTGGCCGACTTTACTCCAGCCTCAATACCCGAAGTCAAAAGGGAACTATTGCTCACCTCTGGGACAACATCGGGAATTTGGACCCTCTTCACGGATGGTTCCTCCACCGTGAAGGGGTCCGAGCTCGATATCGTATTGAAACCACCTACGGGAAGTATAATTAGGTAGTCTATTAGAATTGTGAAATTGACTAACGATGAGGCCGAGTGTGAGACCATGATTGAAGGTCTAGAATTAGCTAAGAGCCTTAGGGCCTAAGTGATCGAAGCCAAGTGCGAATCCAGGCTCATGGTAAATCAAGTCAACGTTCGAAGTAAAAGAAGAACGGATGCGGAGGTACTTGGAAAAATTGCAGGTAAACGTACACCAATTCAAGGAATGAACCCTGCAGCATGAACCCCCATATCAAAACAGTGAGGCTGATGCACTGGCTAACTTAGGGTCGTCGGTTGATTTCAATGAATTCAGCTCGGGAGCAGTAGTGCAACTAATAAATTCGGTGGTAGAAGAAGGTCACACCGAAGTGAACTCAATGAGTTTAACTTGGGATTGGAGAAACAAATACATAGACAACCTGAAGATAGGAAAACTGCCTTCGGATCCCAAAAAATCGAGAGCCCTACGCACCAAAGCTGTTAGATTTAGCTTGGTCGAAAGGGCATTATTCAGGAGATCTTTCTTTGTCCCACTAGCCAGATGTTTAGGACCGGGATAGACCGAATATGCCATGATAGAAGTTCACGAGGGCACTTGAGAAAACCATTCGGGTTTAGAATCCTTGGTTCGGAATCTAATCAGAGCTGGCTACTACTGGACCAAAATTGAGAAGGATGCGAAAGACTTCGTACAGAAATGCGATGAGTGCCAAAGACATACCCTGATGATCCATCAACCAGGAGAAATGCTCCACTCGGCCCTGTCTCCGTGGCCATTTATATAGTGGGTAATGGACGTCGTCGGTTCCCTACCATGGGCACCCGATAAAGCTCAATTCATATTATTCTTGACCGATTATTTTTCTAAATGGTTCGAGGCCCAAGCATTCAAGAAGGTACGAGAGAAAGAAGTCATTGACTTCATCTGGGATCACATAATATGTCAATTTGGGATACCAACCGAGATCGTTTGCGACAATGGGAAACAATTCGTCGGCAACAAGGTGAGTAAATTTTTGAAGATCAAGAAGATACTATCGATGCCTTATCACCCTAGTGAGAACGGGCATGCGAAATCGACGAACAAAACTATACACTAAAACCTAAAAAGAGGTTGATCGGTTCGAAAGGAAAATGGAAGGAAATCTTGCCCGAAGTCCTGTGGGCATACCGTTCGACTTCGAAATTGAGCACCGGGGCCACCCTGTTTTCTATAATCTACGCATTCGAAGCCCTAATACCAGTCGAGGTGGGGAAACCGAGTCTCAAGTTCCAGTATGCTACCAAGGAGTCAACTGGTGAGGCCATGATCACTAGCCTAGAACTATTGGATGAAAGGCGGGAGGCTGCCTTGGTCCGGTTGGCCGCCCAAAAGCAGCGAATAAAAAGGTATTACAACCGAAGAGCCAGCCTCCAACACTTTCAAGTTGGGGACTTGGTATTGAGAAAGGTAACACTACACACTAGGAACCTAAACGAAGGAAAACTGAGCCCGAATTGGGAAGGACCATACCGAGTTATCGAAATAACCGGCAAGGGCTCATATAAACTCGAAGCGGGCAACGACGTACAACTACCAAACAATTAGAACGTGGCACACTTAAAGTGGTATTACTGCTAAGGTACAAACTTAATTCCTTTTTAAATTCATCATGCAGGTACTTGGCCAAGAGCGGATTTGGCTATTAGGTCTGGAAGAATATATTGCACTCCTTTTTCCTTGAACCGGTTTGTCCCGAAGTGGGTTTTTCGCAGGGTTTTTAATGAGGCAACAGTAAAATGTGCTACCTTATATTTGAAGGCCGGCACTAAAACGGAATCAACGATCGTTGGCATTAGATCAACAATATCCGAGGCCCCACAAGTTCAGCCTCGAATATTGGGGCCATTACCCCTAGATTAAGATCTTTAGCAAGGGAAAAGAAAATTTTATGTGCCTAAAGCTAAGGCTTGGTGGATAGGATTCATTGTAAGGGTCAAACGGTCATACGAATCGTGCCCACATAGTCCACTCTTGCTACAACACAAGTTTTATGCGCCTTCGATCATGTATCTTGCATATTAAGCAATGAAAGAAATTTTTACTTTCCTTACACTTTATTATTGCGCATTTTATTTCTTCGATCCTGGATCCTAAAGCCTATGGGCTACCCCTAATCGGGAACCATTGACCGATAAAAATTCGGATGACCTAGGTTACCAAATCCCGGAGGCACCAAACCTATTAGGCAGTGCCCGAATACAAAAGGCTATGACCACCTTAAAAATGCCTCGGAGACGTTCGAAGTCCGTACTCAGAAAGTAAGGCCCTTACAAAAAATCAAAACATGTTAAAAGGTTACTCTCAACAAAAACATTGTCTAAAAACACTTAAGCATCTTAAAGCCCTTCGATTTTACTGAAGATTTGAAGCCACAAGTAACCTGAAGTCGCATCGAAGTCGGGATCCATTCGTACCTCCAAAAAATGGATGCTCTAGACTACATCTGATTTTATGCTAAGGCATTAAAAATAATACGCAAATAGAAAACTGCAAGTGGATGCTGGAAAAGTAATGACACAGTATTGCCGAAAAGGGAAAAACTTATTGCAAGTAGATGTTGGAAAAATAAAGAAACGGTATTGCCGAAAAGGATTTTTTTATATATATTCCAAAATATATTTACAAAGGCACGATAGAACGACCTCAAAATAAACAAAAAAATACACAAGGAATAATCGAAAAAGAACTAAGGCATCTACGCCTCGTCTTCACATGGTCTTCACCAGGGATCGACTCGTCGCCAAAACCCTCGGAATCCTCGGAAACCTCGGAGCCTTCAGGACAGGTTTTCCTCGGCCTCATGTTTCCTGGCTTCCTCAATCTCGACTGACAGGTCAAAACCCCAGGCATGGATCTCTTCGAGGGTCTCTCTCTGGGATATCCGCTTTATGTACTCGGTCTTCGTCTTTAAACGGACCTCGGCTACCACCACATCAGCCTTATACTGGGCCAACATTTCCTCGACGTCAGAAAATGTTGTATCTAACTTGGACCTCAGTGCAACATATTATTATCCGAGCGCATCCCGTTCCATAATGGCCGAGCTCAGTTGTGTCGGAGATCATCATTTAGTCGGGACCATTTATCAGCTTTGTCCTTTGTCACCCAGAGTTGTTTCTCAGCCGATGCCAGCTACGTTTTTGCATCTTCTTTCTCCAAAGCCAGAAGGTCCATCCTGCCCTTCCATACCTCGGTCGTGGCCTTGACCTCATCCATCTCAGCTCAAAGCTGGTCAATCAAGTCTATGTTCTCTTGGACCTGCGAAGTTTTGTTGTTAGCCACCATGACTAGCTTCTCGTTTTTAGCCTCAAAGATCCATACCTTCTTGACTAGGTCATCGTGCTCCCACTTTAAGGATGAGGCCTCCTTCCGAGCCTTTTCCAGTTTGGCTTGTAGAATTGGGAGGTACTTAAGGGCCTCGTCTTGTTGCTCAGTGAGAGCCATGTACATGTACTTCTTCTGGACTGGCTCTTTGAGCTCGAACTCGAGCTGACTGATCTCCAAATGGGACCGGATGAAGCTTTCATGATGAAGCACTGAAGCCTGAAAAACAATGAAGTTATTAGGACAAGTCTAAAGCCAAGCAAGATTCAAAAAGGGGTACGATGGGTAAACGCCTTACCTGGTTCAACGCCTGTTGTGCGTCATTGAAGAGGCTCGACGTGGCCACTTCTTCATCTTTGTCTTGTCCTCCTCGGTCACTAGATAGAGAAAATAGTTGGTTACGCCCATCGGAGCGAACAGGACCCGGGAGTCCGCCGGGATTGTGAGAATGACCATTCACTTACGCTCGGGGTCCACGCTCGGAGCAGGGAATTACTTAACTAGTTTTGGGCTCGAACTTGGCACACCCCCTCCCGATGGTAAATCATTTTTCGGGACCTTCAGGTGACCAAGCCCGGAAAAGACCTCCAGTGGTGCCATATCCATGCAATCGAAGAACGTGTTGAGGGCATCACCCGTGCCCTGCGCCATATCGCTTGATTTCTCTTTGCCCGCTTGAGCCTCTTCGAGCATGGACTCAATATAGGACGGTGTCTCTACGATGTCAATGACACCGCCTGCCTCCTTCGGAACATGAGCTGCTTCTCAGGAGGCCACGACCTCTATCTCTCCCTCTGGTTCCGGAGCTAAAGGGGGATCGACCTCGTGGTCATTTTTTCGGAACTCATGGTCATCGTCCTTAGGATAATCCCTGAGCTGGTAGAGGGAATCAGGGTCCGGTACCCTGGACTTGGTGCTCTTTCTGATTTTTCGGACCCAGATGATCACCGTTTTCTTCTACGCCTCGGCATACGGGGAACCCGGGGATTTTCTTACCTTATTCTTTTTCTCCTCCTTTGCGACAGCCCCGGACTGTCCCGAAGCGGAGGGTTCACCAAGCAAAGATGGATTCTTGTCCTCGTCCAATGGCCTGAGTTCGGTGGTTTTAGGTAAACCTATAAGAAATGAAGGACACTTAGCAATGCGTAAGCTAAAAGTACGAAAGTGACTATTCAGCAAATGACCTCACCATGGGAATGGGCCACCTATTTGCCCTTCAAGAGCTTTATCCATGCGTGCTCGGAATATGGAATCTGTTTGCAGATCCCCTCGATCCACTCTTTTAAGTGGGGAACTGCATTGGGAAGTTGGGCAACAACTACACGGCGAAAAACATAAGCAATGAGAGAAAGAACAAAAGGAAATGACAAATACTCGAGAAGGAAAGTACTTGCAGGATGCGTTCCACTTCTCTGGGAACGACAGAAACTCGGAAGGGATGAGGTTTTCGATTTTCTCTCAAACGAACCTCCCCTGCCATCCTCGATCTCGGTCCTCGTCGATGCTCGAGAATGAAGCTTTGCTTGCTTGACAGACGAGCTTAATCAGTCCCCCTCGGAAGATTCGGGGACTGTATAGGCAAATTAGGTGGTCGAGGGTGAACCGAGGGGCTTCAGTATTGTTCACAAAATGCCGTAAACAGATTATGATCCCCTAAAAGAATGGGTAGATTTTCCCAAGGCATATCTCGTACCCTTTGCAGAAGGTAAGGACTCTGGGATCCACCGGGGCGAGCGTGAAGGGGTAAGTGTAAACACTTAAGTACCCCTCCACATGAGTAATGATATCGTCATTGGGCCCAGGGACGACCACTTCTTTACCCTTCCAGTTACAGTCCGCTCGGACTATGGGTAGTGTTTCCTCAGTAACAGAGCATATGTATCTCCATGCTCCCTCGCCTCGGTCTTGTTGACTAGAGGCCTTCTCGACGTGGAAGTTATTCTCAATAGAGCAGCCCCCAGGTATGAAGCTCTTCATGGGGGGCTCCCGAGCCACCTCGGGAACGACCACCTCGGCATCTGTAGCCGTGTGAGAAGATAAAGGAACAGTTTGTTAAGGCACTAACTTGGAGGTTTTTGCCATCGTAATCTGGGAAATATGAAGGTTTGAAGAAAAATATGAAGATTTGAAGATGGTATGAAGGTATGAAGGTATGGGTTGAAGATCCAAAGAGAATGTGTGGGGATTGAAGATGAAGATATAAAGGTTTATGAAGTAATGAATGAAGATTTGGAGGAGTTAAAAGCAATTAGAGAGTTCGAGGGTAAATTCTGGAATCGGAAAGTGGAAGAAGTGAAAAAGAGTCGGAGCCTTTTATAGAGGAAGAACAATCAATGCGCGACGTTTCGCATTCGAGGACAGTCAACCGGAGGCTGACACGTGTCTGAGGTTATAACGATATGACTGATGGGACATTTCTGATTGACCCGTCATCTCAGTTGTAACATACGAAGAAAGGAATGGGATTCATCTATCGATTCCCATCATTTCGGCAAACCTACTCTCCAGAAAATGAGGGGACTATCTGTGTACGGGTAAAATCAGGGGTAACGTCTACCCCAATTTCCTGGTGAGAAAATGGAGGAAGGGTACGGACGTACGAGATTATAATCGAGGATAAAGACCCTTCGTATCGAGATCTAGGGAGAATGAACAATGTGTTTGTCATCGGGTATAGTAAAGTGACGCACCCCGGGCCAAGAATGGGTCCTAAGACTTTGGGAAACACGGTAAACAGTTATGTATAGAGGGTCGTGATATTTGCACCCAATCGGATATCACGGCGCGGATCACGCTCGATGTCGATTATGGATCAATAATTATTGGGAAGGGAAGATTTTTACCTTTTTTAAACTAGTACTAGGGATAAAACTCTCCTACTATATAAATGAGAAGTTTTTATTTTGTAAGACACATTGTTACATGATGTTAGGCTAAAAATCCATATTTTTGCATGTAATTTTCCTTGCATTATACCTCGATCTTGTTAACTTTGGTATGAATATTTGTGACACGAGCTTAATAATGTTGTTTATATGTGTAAGAGTCAATTGGAAGAGATTTGGCAAACTTGCATGCAAATTAAAGTAAAAAAGGAAGAATTTGGAGGGAGTATGACTTTGGTGCCCAGGTTCGCGCCAGGCACCAACCAAAACACCAAGGGCAACATAGCACAAAAGTGGAAAAAGTTTGGTGTCGAGGCACCAAGTGAGACACCCAAGGACGGATTTCATCCCAATTAGGCTAGGACTTGGTAGTTTCAACCCTACATGCCCTCAACATGTAAAAAAAGGGTTTTAAACCTATTTCTTAAGGGAGAGACAATATTGGAGAGGAAGAAGGCTACCGGAACACTTAGAAGCAACGAATCACAAGAGTTTTCTCTTCCATTCTTCCTTAATCTATACTTTAATGCTTTCAATTATTATCATGATTATTAGTATGGTTATGAGGGGATAAACTCTCTCATCTAGGGTTTGATGGAACATATTGAAGGATGATTTGTTCACTACGTTTAATATAAATATACCGTTGATCTTTCTCTACTTGTTCAACTATATTTTCGTTGTTGTTGATTGAAGAGCTCTCAATTAACCGTGCCTATTTAATATGTATTACTCGAGAGAAAGACGCATTTAGGTTGTTGTTGAACAACACCACTCCTAACGTATTTGAGAGATCAATATAGAGGGTTTAAAGGCGGGATTAGAGATAACGAAACCTTGGTGCGATCGTAGTGAGCGGTGAATCTGTGCCAACTAGCATAGTTTGAGAGAATACATCTAGTAAATTGTGATAGTTGCTCTAGAGAGAGCTACGATACCCAAAGTACTCACGATCAGTAGAGAATACTTAGGCGAATTTATAGGAAACGTAGCGGGGGAGATACCGACAATAGGAAAAATCAAAACCCTAGACTTTTCCAAATCTTGTCTACAATATTTCCTCTATTAGTTACAAATTACTACATTTTAATTACCTTGCCCTTAATTGGTAAATATTCAAATCGTTATTTAATATTTCTGAAGGTTGATTGCGTGAATTCGTACGAAACTAGTGGTTGTAATTAGTAGGTTAATTCCCCGTAAAATTCGACTCCGGACTTGTAAACCAGATTATATTTGCAACGACGCTAGACCTCTTAGGAGGCATAGTTGAGCGTGATCATTACATGCGAATTAAAGTGATACAAGTTTATTTTATGCCTTTTAGTTATTGTTAAAGTTTTGCTCACTTGTTGTGTTCTTCATTTACGGTCGGGCTTGAACCGAGGGTTTGACCGAGGACAAGGTCATTTATCAGTCTAAATTCAAGCTTGATCATAGTAGTGCAACTGGTTTGAACGTTTATATCACTTCTAACTCATTTATTTGATATTCTTAATTGTTCGTGTTAGATTAAATCACATATCCTTAAAACAACATACAAATTTAATTGTTATCCAATTTTGGGGTAAACACCTACCAAAGTGAAAGCTTAGGTAAGTTCTATAAAACAACTATATATAAGATTGTCCATGTTATCGGTAGTGAATGTTGGATTACTATAGTCTAATATATATTCACAAGTTGAGTATTGTACCAAAGAATAGATGATAAGATAGATGTGCGATCAAACAAGATTTGATAAGATTAAAAGTGACCATATTTGTTAGGAGGTGCAAGTAGCACGGAGATTTGAAGATAAAATGAGAGAAGGTGGTCGCTTGAGATGGTTTGGTCATGTCATGCGTAGATGTACAAATGCACAAGTCTTTACGTGTGAAACTATGGTGAATGAAGGTGTTAAAAGAGTACCGCTTCTAAAATCACATGGAAGAAAGTTGTCTTGAAAGACATACAAATCCTTGTACAGACTTAGCTAAAGATATAACACAATGAAAGAAAAAGATCCATATAAATAATATCTACTAGTTGAGAATATGTTTTAGACTTGTTATAGAACTACTACTATTACTATTATTATTATTATTATAAATATTATTATTATATTCAACTTATCTTTCACTTTTATCTTATTTGATATAATGATGATATGAGTTAAACTTAATACACTTGAGAATTTATATAGTTGATCTCTAACTTATTTCGAACTTAGCCGTAATCATTGTTGATGTAGTATTAGTAATTTATAATTTGCCAGCAACCCAATCATGCATGAGGAAAAATATCTTTGTTAGTCATAACATTGGTTGTTTTGCGAATGTGCAAATAGGCCACAATTAGGTTAATTGTGCACTAGGTTAAATTAAAAAAAGGCCATACAATCTCTTGTTTCTTTTCTTTTTTAGAGTGGCAAACCAAGTGGATGGAGGACCCTACTTTGAACGTTTGAACCCCCTTTTTTGATCCTACAAACTAGCCTTTTCTCTTATCATTCTTCCTATCATCTATCTGTAAAGATTTATTTATTCCTAAAAAAATTAGCATAATTTAGCTAGTGGAATTCCTGTTAAGCTGAGGTAAATCCTAATTAAATCGTAAAATGTTGCTTTTGCTGGCAATTGTCATATTTAAAATTCAAGATTTCATTATCAAATACTCCATGTCTGTTGTCTCACTTATAAAAGTGAATCATAGGACTACTAGGCAATGGATAGGGACCACCCAATTCACCTGGAGAAGGAGAGAAATAAATGAGGTGATGAGAGTGGGTTCTTTTTGCTAAATTTTGCTTTAAAAAAGAAAATTAAGATTCTTTATTTATTAGTCATGGACACTTGCTTAAGCAATATTATCACTTACCATCGCAATTTTATGTGTTATATATGGATTAATAACCTAATCATAAGTATCATAGTAACTTTTTCATCTAATTCACTAGCAGAAAAACAAAAATTTATGTTGGCGCTCAGTCGAAAATCCGTCAGAATATGACTTGTCACTGACGATTTTGCAGAAATGTCTGTAAAAAATTCTCATTTTTTTTTGCGTGATTTGTGATAAATGTAATATCTCGGCAGCAAGTTCACACAAAATACTGCGTACTAAAAGTAGTATCGCATTAATTGATTTAAAATCTTGAATCTTCCTGACTAATTAATGACTCCCTTGAGAAAATCCTATTATCCTAAGTCTTCACGAAGTTCACATCACATCACACAAAAAGATTAACAAGAACTTATTTAGCATCTTTGTTACAAACTCTTATCTATATCCTCCCTCCGGTCACTTTTACTTGTCACGTTTTAACTTTTCACGCCCCTTCAGAAATAATAAATAAAGTGCATAATTTATTATGTTACCCATATTAATTGATGCATATTTTATTGAATTTGAGAAAATGATTTGAAATGGTAATAAATATTGTGGGTAAAACAGGAAAAAACTTGTTGTCTTCTCTTGATATGCGTAAAGTGTCAAGTAAAAATGAATATCTATTTTTAGTATACATGTCAAGTAAAAGTGACCGTATATAAAGAAAAGAATTAGTGCCGTAAAAAACCCTTTTTGGTAATTTTTCGCCTATAGGATTAATAGACATAAGAACGCATTCAAAATCAGACGTACGTGGGAGGACTTTTCATTATTGAAACTTTACACTCATATTTGTCACACTCAACTAATTATGACAGCTACCTTATATGTTTGAAACTATATATTTCCTAATCTGCATGATCTCTCTCTTTTTTTCAAATTTGACCGACAGCAATCAACCATATTTAGATATGTTTTGAGTTATTTAAAGGGATGGTATAATGATTCTTTTTATATTATCGGTGTAATTTATTTGTTATAGAAAGTTACTTACTCACTTATTCTAGGCTGCTAACCAATACTATTAAAGATAATTATTTATAGTTTTTTTTCAGCAATTAGATTGTGTAAAAATATTTTTTAGTGTCAGTATATAGAATTTATAACTAGAGACATAAAGGGAAGCATTATTAAGTTTGCTACTTGCCAATGTTTTAAATAAAGTTAGAATTCATTATAGTACGCTAGAAGACACTAGAACGTATTCAAGTTTTAACAGATGTTGCCTCAATAATTCATTTCATCTTTGAAAAAGGAAGTTTGAATTCCTCACTTTGATGGTCTTCTTCGCAATCATTGGAATATGGACTGTTAATCATGGCATATGAAAGATAAAGTTCTATGTATTACCTAAGCCAATAGCATAAAAAGCTCCGAAATAGATGGGAAATTTAGTGGGCGTTTGGAAAAAATGAATTGTAAAATTTTTTAAAAAAAAGTGAAAAAGTTTTTCAAGTATAAATAGTATTTGCAAATTAGAGTTGTGTTTGGACATGAATATAATTTTGGGTTGTTTTCGAAATTTTATGAGTAATTTGAGTGAAAATTTTGAAAAATACCTTTTTGGAGTTTTTCAAAATTTCGAAAAATTCTAAAATGCACTTTCAAGTGAAAATTAGAAATTTTATGAACAAATACTAATTTTAAAAAAAAATAAATTTTTTTTGAATAAAAAAATAAATTCTTATGTCCAAACGGGCTCATTGTTACTAGTTCAATTTGCTAGAAATTAAAGATGATTGGATGGTGGCAAAGGTGAAACAAAATAAAAGCATAACTTTCACTTAAACCCCCGAGCTTTGGAAAGTTGCACATAGGCCATTGAGGTTCTGAGAACGACAACTATACCCCTTAATAATAATAGTCAAGGGACATTGTGGTCATCTGTCTCAATTAAAGGAGTAATGGATTATTTGCAAGGTAATTTTTTAAAATGGATAAAAATTATTTACACCCCTAACTTTGCTTTAAAACTCAATTGTCTCTCTAACTTTGAACATTAGACATTCTTCCCTCATATTTCAATTGACTTTTTTTTTCAAGTTTCTATCTTACCCTCAACATTATTAATCTTAATTTGTTTTCTTTCTTTACTTCTTCATTATCGTATTTTTTAATATATGTTATTGACTTTCCTATAGATAAAATAAATAGTATGTTTCAAAGAACAAAAAAGAATGAGAAAACTCATATGGATTAACTGATTGAAAGTAGTTGAAAAGCATTAAATGCTGAAAAATATTTTTGGTTGCTGAACTAATTTTTTAAATAAGTAGCTAGAATTTGGGTAAAAATACTGAAACTGATACGTAATAAATAGTTCGTGTGTTTTGTATAAATGTCATGATGTTGAGATGCAATTTATTTTGTTAAAATGATTAATATATATTTAAAGTTATTTACAAAATTATAAATTACTTAATAGCATCTGTACAAGGAGAAGAGCGAAAAATATAAATGGAATGGATAGAGGCCTTGAAGTTATATTTTGGGAAGAGACAACTATACCCCTTGAGGAATAGACATTAACTTATGTTTCTTATTATAGTGTCTTTTACAATATAAGCGCTCAAAGGTCAAAGTGGTACTTTGATCATGAGAATTTGGACATATAAGGAATGTATCTACCATTATGTCAAACCTCAAGGTGTTAAATGTCACTTTCCAAAACCTTAAAGTGTACAAGTGGATATTATCTACAACAATAATAGGAGTATATATGAACGTGATTGTCGCATTTACTTGGTTTGACCACTTTGTTAGGCTTTTGAAAGAAAGAACATTACGATTTTTTCAACTTTATCTTATAAAAAGAGACGTCCTTTGCACGATATTCATTGCAATAATTTTTTTTCCCTTTCTTTCTATTTTTTCTAGGGGAGGAATGCGCCTAGAGGATGGAAACAAACGAAAAATCCTTGTTGAACTTTGAAATACCAACCATATGCCATTTTATCATTATAGAATGATATTTTATGATTCAATCATATGTTGATTTAACATGAAAAACAATTGTCAATCACTATAAGATTTCACTTTATTGTCAAATTAAATTTCGGTCGAAATTATTTTTAACAATAATTGAAGTTCATAAATTTTAAACATGACAAAGATGCTACATGAAATGCAATATTCTGTAGAAGAAATTAATTTCTTACGGCCAATTACAATTTGAATATAAGAAAGTTACTATGTGTATAGGGTAAAATATGTTATGTCAGGTGGTTGCATAAGAGAGCGACACGTAGAGCCGAAGGTATAGGATAGTTAAAACCAAAGACAATTGTTCTATTTGTCACCTGAAAGAATGACGCTTATAAAGATGCAATAAATACCTACCATCCGGTAGCATTCAATGGAGAATATTCCATAGCACTTAGTACACTTCCCGTTACAAAGACTTTGTCCTTTATGCTCACTGTTATAGATTCTTCAATGGTCCTCATAATTGATATTAAAGAAGGGCATGATCCTATGACCTTGTTACCTATGTGCAGCTATAAATAGTAAGCTATGTTATCATTGTAAAGGACACGAATTTTTCGACAAACTTACGCTATAAGCTATTCAAAGCTATGTACAATTTTATCTTCTTACTTTTCGATTTCGTTAATGTTGTGCCTGGAAGCCTTGCTCCCGGATTTACTGTTTCTGTTATTTCATCTTCATCTCAAGGCTAAGTATTGCGTATTTCTTCAATTCTTTTATTATTTCAGGATTGAATTAATTCACTTGTCTAGAAATCACATATAAATTCAACTGTGCCGTTTTACGGGTAAACAGTTTGGCGCTCACCGTGGGGCCTAGACAGTCGTATAATTAAGTTGGTCCTTGCCTATTTTACTAACGTGTTTTGATTATTTATTTTAGCAAAAAATCTTTAAAAATAGTAGATAATGATGTTAACAACACACACAATCTTGAGGCCCAAAGAGACCAGCCTCATCACGAGGATTCAGCCAGTGATACCCACAATGAGGGGAACGATGCTATGCTGGTCCACGATAGGCGGTATCTGCGACAAGTTCGGGAGGCGACTCCCGATGATGCTGAAGAGGAGCATATTGTTGAAGCGGTAAGGGTCCTGCAAGAGCAACAAGCGATCATTCTAGGCCATCTCACACGATATGATAAGGTTATGACAGAGTTGAAGCAGGCGTTGTCGAGGACTTCCAATAATGCGAATGGACGAGGTCCAGTTCGTCCCGATGCTCCCGAGAATCAAACAATGCAGAGGGTAGACAACAACACCCTGAGGGGCGAGGTTGGCTCCGATGGGGCTGGGAGAGCAGATCCGTCCCCAACAACGAGAATGATCCCTTCAAGAGCGAACTCTTATGGTTTTATGAGGGAAGTGAACGACCGCTTAGGCTAAATCCCGAGTACACCACCGGTGCTGAAAGGGCCAGACTCAAAGAAGAATACTCAGTTGCCGTACAAACCAAGCGCGACACCAGAATTAATCCCGAAGCGGTTTAAAATGCCCGACATGCCAAAGTATGATGGAACTTCAGAGCCTCGGGAGCATATTACCAAATATACAACGGCGGTGAAGGGGAACGATTTAGCTCCCCACGATATTGAATCTGTTGTGCTGAAGAAATTCGGTGAGACTCTTATAAGGGGAGCCTTGATGTGGTATTCGCTGTTACCCGAACTTTCCATCGATTCCTTTGAGATGCTCGCAGACTCTTTTATTAAGGCCCATGCCGAGGCCAGAAAGGAGCATGCCCGAAAGGCCGGCATATTCAGAATTGCACAAGGAGAGTCCGAGTTGTTGTGGGAATTCATCACCCGGTTCCAAAATGAGAGGATGTTGCTCCTGGCTGGTCCGGATGAATGGGTGGCTAAAGCATTCACCAAGGATCTAAATCCGAGAAGTTCAGACGCTTCTCGAAAATTGAAGGAAAGCTTGCTTGAGTTCTAAGTAACGACTTGGGCAGATGTCCACAACCGATACGAGTCTAAGATAAGGATTGAAGATGATCGGATTGGATTCCCGCCGTTGGCAAAGGGACGGGAGAAGAATAAAGAAAAATCAAAAGATGATTTCGACACAGATAAACGGTCTTCGAGGAGCCTTTTTTTGCCCTACAAATGGGCCGAAGGACATGGCAGAGATTTTCGAATGGCATACAGGTTCGTTACTGATAGAAGAACTGATCGTTGTCGGAATAACAGATCATTGTGGGACAAAGAAGCGCCAGGTACATGGGATCCTTCCTACCCCAGGCTATTAGAATACAACTTCAACGTCAGTATAATAGAGTTGGTATTGGTTATGAGGAACATTAAAGAAGCACGGTTCCCGAAGTCGATGAGGTCCGATCCCAGCAAGAGGAATCCCAATTTGTGGTGTGAATACCACCGGACGAATGGCCACCGGACTAGGGACTACCGACATCTGCGTGAAGAGGTGGCAACACTACTGAAAAATGGTCATCTCAAAGAATTCTTAAGTGACCGGGCCAAAAAAACTATGGTCACAACCGTGATAACGCGGAGCCCTCGAAAGCAGGAGAAGATCCCCCGCACTAGACGATCAATATAATTTTCGGGGTGAACAAGTTCAATGGGGTCACCTTCTCGGCAGCAAAAAAGACGAAGGGATCAATAACCCATGGCAAGAGACTCCGGGAAGTCGCTGAAGACGACATCACTTTCACGGAGGAGGACGCAGACGGACTGTTGCTACCGCACAACGACGCTTTGGTAATTCCTTTAAATGTACTAGATTTTAAAATCAAACGTGTTCTGGTGGATACATGAAGTTCAGCCAATATCATACAATGGAGTGTATTGGAGCAAGCCAAACTCACTAGAAGCATCATTCCGGCCACAAAACTTCTCGCCGGATTCAACCTCGCAAGCGTGACAACCCGAGGAGAGATTATTTTGCCCACGAACTTCGAAACGGTGATGAAGATGACTTTTTTCGAAGTTGTGGATGGTGATATGGGTTATAACATTATTCTGGGAAGACCATGGTTGCATGAGATGAGATCCGTACCATCAACATATTATCAGTTGCTGAAATTCCAAACACCCCAAGGAATCAAACAGATAAAAGGCGACCAACCGGCGGCAAGGGAGATAAATGCGATTTTGGTCTCTAGTAGAAAAGGGAAGGAGCATGCGGCATAATAATTACAGGAACCGGCGCATGCTCCCAAATTGAGTGAAGTTAGCCGGGGAGAGAAGCGTCAGAATCTTATCAGGTGCCGAGATATTTCCAGGTACCAGAAGAGACGGATGCAACAAAATCCACAGTGGAAGAGCTCGAGCAAGTTGCATTGTTTTGAAAAGTTCATGGAGAGGAAATTCCACTTGGGGACAGGACTGCACCCCCAGCTCAGGTCTGGCTTTATTGAATTTCTTAAATATAATGCCGATTGTTTTGCATGGTCGCATACGGATAAGACACGTATCCCAACAGAAGTGGTTGTACACAAGCTAAGCTTGGATCCAACATCCCCCCGGTAAGACAAAAGAAATGCCCTATTGCGGAGGCCGTGAATAAATTCGTCAAAGAAGAGGTAACTCGCCTACTTGATATCATTTTGTTCGGAGAGGTAAAGTATCCAAACTGGCTAGCTAATGTAGTAGTGGTTCCTAAGAAGAACAATAAATTTCACATATGTGTAGCTTATAAGGACTTGAATAAGGCGTGCCTAAAAGACTCGTTGTTAAAACATTGATCAAATAATTGATGCGATGGCCGGGAACGAGTTAATGAGTTTTCTCAATGTTTATTCCGGGTACAACCAAATTAAGATAAACCCGGAGGATCAGGAAAAGACTTCATTCATAACGAATTTCGGCACATATTGCTATAATGTGATGTCCTTCGGGCTAAAGAACGCCGGAGCCACTTATCAATGGCTCGTAAACAAGATGTTTGAAAAACAGATAGGGAAGACTATGAAAGTTTATATAGATGATATGATCGTTGAGTCTTTGAATACAGGTGATCATCTTAAGCATTTGCAAGAAACTTTCGACATCCTAAGGAAGCATAACATGAAGCTTAACCTTGAGAAGTGCGCGTTTGGGGTTAGCTCCGGCAAGTTCCAAGGATTTCTGGTATCACAAAGTGGGATTGAGGTAAACCCTGATAAGATCAAAGCCATCGAAGACATCCCGGACCAACTATGAAGCGTGAAAGAAGTTTAAAGGCTCACATGGAGATTGACCACTTTGAGCAGGTTTATTTCCTGAACATCAGAGAAATGCCATCGTTTCTTTGCACTGCTAAAAAAGAAAAACAACTTTGAATGCACCGTCGAATGCCAGCATGCTTTTAGAGATTTGAAAAGGTACTTGTCAAGTCCTCTGTTGCTATTGAAACCGAAGGAAGGTGAAACACTGTTAGTTTACCTCGCAGTCTTGGAGGTAGCGGTAAGCGTCGTTCTAGTCAGTGAGGATGAAGGTGCGAAATCTCCTATTTATTACGTTAGTAAAATTTTAACGGTAGTAGAAACTCGCTACCCGTATTTGGAGAATCTGGCCTTAGCTCTCGTTGTCGCCACTCAGAAGCTGAGGCCTTACTTCCAATATCACCCGATAGTTGTGGTGACTACCTTTCCCTTACGGAACATCCTTCACAAACCTAAACTCTTGGTTAGTTTAGCCAAATGGGCCGTCAAAATGAGTGAATTCGACATAGAGTATAAATCGAGGATTGGGATTAAGTCATAAGTTTTGGACTACTTTGTGGCCGATTTCAGTCTGGGATTGGTGCCTCTAGCAACCAAAGAAATAGTGATGGTGTCAAAATCGACACCGAGAGTTTGGACCTTATTTACGGACGGAGCTTCCAACGTAAAGGGGTCCGAGCTTGGCGTAGTATTAACCACGCCTTTGAGAGAAACCCTAATGCAGGCCATAAGAACGGTCCCTTTAACTAACAACAAAGCGGAGTATGAAGCTTTGATTTCAGGACTCGAACTGGCCCGGGGACTAGATTTTGAGGTCATAGAAATAAAATGTGACTCCCAGCTGGTGGTAAATCAGGTCTACGGGATCTTCGAAACCAAAGAGGAGCACATGCAATAATACGTAATGAAGGTCCAGGCTGTGGTAGCTCGATTTCGGGAGTGGTCGATTAATCACATCCCGAGGGAAGAAATTGTATAAGCAGATGCATTAGCTAACCTCGATTCATCAACGGAAATAAAGGGATCGATTTCCGGGATGGTAGTACAGCTCATGCACTCGATTTTGGACGCAGATAGCTACTATGAGGTAAATACGACTAATCTGCTCTGGGACTAGAGGAATGAGATCATTGATTATCTCGAGCACGTGAAGTTGCCCGAAGACTCCAAGGCATCCCTGGCGCTGCGCGCCAAAGTGGCATGATATATCTTCAAAGGAGGCAAATTGTACATGAAATCTTTCCAAGGCATGCTGGCTCGATGCTTGGGAGTGTCTGAAGCTAATTATGTTATGCAAGAAGTCCACAAAGGGATATGTGGAAATAATTCGGGCGCAGATTCCTTAGTGTTAAAAATGGTAAAGGCAAGATATTATTGA
Organism: Nicotiana tabacum; assembly: GCF_000715075.1. Classification (NCBI taxonomy): domain Eukaryota; kingdom Viridiplantae; phylum Streptophyta; class Magnoliopsida; order Solanales; family Solanaceae; genus Nicotiana; species Nicotiana tabacum. Next base: position 101,995,661 of record NC_134081.1, read on the forward strand.
CCCCGAATGTAACAAGAGGCTAAAGCTTTCTTGCAAAAATGTGATAAGTGCCAACGCTACGCACCACAGGCGAATCAACCAATAGAACTATTACATTCAGTTCTATCTCCGTGGCCGTTCATGCTGTGGGTAATGGCCATCATTGGACTACTGCTGCCGGCCCATGGTAAGGTAAGGTTTTTTTTAATTTCAACTGATTATTTCTCTAAGTGGGTTGAAACATGTCCTTATCAGAAGATCGGCGAACATGAAGTGGTGGATTTCTTGTGGGAGAATATAATTTGCAGATATGGAATACCAAAAGAGATAGCCTATGATAATGGGCGATAATTTATAGGCGCAAAAATTACAAAGATCCTTGTAGATTTGAGAATCAAGAGAATCACATCTTTACCCTATCATCCAAGCGCAAATGGTCAAGCGTAATCAACGAACAAAGTGATTAAACAAAATCTAAAGAAGAGGTTGGAAGCGGCTAAAGGTAAATAGCCTAAGGAACTGCCTGGAGTGCTATAGGCGTACAGAACAACGGTCAAATGGAGCACAGGAGAAACTCTTTTTTCCCTTGTGTACGGAGCAAAAGCCTTAATCCCGGTAGAAGTAGGAGAGCATACCTTGAGATATTTCTAGGCAAGTGAAGAGACGAACAACGAAGCGATGTTAATCAACTTGGAACTACTCGATGAGCGTAGGGACTTGGCACATATAAGAATGGCCCAGAAGCAGAGAATGGAAAGATATTATAATCAAAGAGCCAACCTCCGTTATTTCAAAGTGGGAGATTTGGTTATAAGTAAAGTAACTCAAAACACCCGGAAACTCAACGCACAGAAGCTAGGTCTAACCTGGGAAGGCCCATACCTGCTTTCAGCTGTCACCAAAAAAGGTTCATACGAGTTGGAGAATCGGGATGGAGAAAAGTTGCCAAGAAACTGGAATGTGGCACACCTCAAGAGATATTATTGCTGACAAACATCACCTGTAGTGAAAGATGCGCTACACTATTTTTCCCTTCGTCCAATTTTTGTCCCAATTGGATTTTTTGGGCAAGTATTTTAACGAGGCAGCAACAAAAAGCACACTACGGAGAAAGTTTCAACAGCACCAATAAGACCTTTAATAGCAAGGCACACAAGTGAAGAACCACTCCGGAGCGGTTAGATAATCTTTGGCTCGATAGCAAAATTCTCACTCGGAAAGTGAGTTTGCTATCAAGCAAAGGTTACCCGACCGTTCACAAGTGAAAACCACTAGAGGATTGTTAGATAGTCTTTTGCTCGATAGCACAAATTCCTAAGGGAAAGCGAAGTTTGTTACCGAGCTGAAGATTGTCTAGTAATTCATTAGTGGGATCCTCGAAGGTGCAAAACTTCCACTATTCTAATTCGCATTCGAACATTCGAACATTGGGGGGAATGATATGAGGATACGGCAACAATGACTGCCACGTCGACCAGAACACGAAAATTGGGAACATAGTTATATCATCAGGACCGGGGACTATGCGGCCAATCCCGTAGAAATAAGTTGTACAAGTTAGCCACAGGAAATGGCAATTTCTTTTTAGCATAACGAATGCTTATGTACTTTTTGAAAAAGGAAGGAATAAAGTAAAGTCCTTTTATTTTCCATCTTGTTTCTTGTCTGACCGATGAATTGATTTTATCATTTGAAAGTTAAATAAGTACTTCAAATGCTAGTGTCGTAATGAATAGGAGACATCCTCTTCAAGAGCACCGTAAATATAAGAGGTCCCTCTCTCATAAAAACCCTCATGATAAAGGGTTGATTTCGGAAGAACTTGTGCCCGAAATCTAAATGCCTTCGGGAGAAAAAACACCCAAGGCCTTAATAATAAGACGCAAACAATAAAACTTGTGCCGAACACTTAAGAAAAAAAGAATGTAAAGATTAAAACTTGCATAAATATTCAAACAAAGAAAAAAATACTCATGTAATACTTGAGCAAAGATTTCTTTATTCACAATAAATGTGCCGAAGCGGCATAGATACAAAATTGGAAAAAGAAAGGAAAAGCTAAACTGCTGCATCTCTGGAACCCGAAGGAAGAGAAGTGTCCGCACCCCTAGGGGAAGTGGGTAGATCCGTTGATGGCTCAACATCTTGGCCCTCATCAATTTGGGGCCTTCCGGTTCCTCTTCAGTTCTCGAAGTTTTGGAACCGGAACCAGAAGAACAGGAAGTATCAGGCCCTGTCGGGAAACCCCTTTTAGCAGCTGACTCAAGCTCATGGGCTTTAGCAATTTCGGCATCAAAGTCAATGATACCCGTTTTAGCCTCTTCCAAGGTTTTTCTCCTCATGTTGTACATAACATAGGTTTTCTCAACAATGAAGGAAGTCGCTCAGCGCTTAAGTTCTTCTTTGAGTTGGATAACCTCGGAAGAAAGGTTTTCCGGGCAAATCTAATGGACTTGAGGCTAACGTCGAGATTGCGGACAGTTGAGCTGAAAATTCTATTATGCTCAATGGTCTTCTTGTAGTTATCCTCCAATTGGACATATTTTACCCCCACAACAGCAAGTTCTTCAGTTTTGGAGTTCAAGGCTACGTCTAGGTTGGTCAATCTCTCAGCGGAGGCAGCCTTGTGATCGGTTGCAGCAAGAACGACACTATGAAATTCAGCCCATTTAGCCTTGGCCTCATCAAATAGAACCCTCAGTGGGCCAACCTCTTGGCTAAGAGTTTTTACTTCTTGCTTGCTTTGCTGCAAACGCATCTCCAACACAACGACCTCAGCAGCTTTGGCTTCCAATTCTGAGAGGCGAGTAACAGTTTGCTCCCGCTCGGCCAAAAGTTGATCCCGTGCGAAGGTAAGTTCTTCTTTTTGTCGAATCAACCTCTAGAGGCCCTCAGAAGCAAGAAAATTGGCCTACAAAACAACAAAGGCAAACTCAGGATATTTTTAGTCAAAAACAGAAGAAATAACAAAAGAAGTGAAGAATGTACCGCTGCGGCGTTGTGCATGGCATTGTTCAACAAGCACTCTCCCGAGAGAGCTTGTATTTTTTCCCAATCTTTTTCTGAAGCTAAAGGCTTCAGATAGTTAGCAAGTTCCACCAGATGCGAAAACAAATTGCATCCGAGGGAGACCGAGAGAGTAACGCTCCTCCTCCTCCTTTGCGGATCTTCTGAGGGGGCAGTATAATTTTCCCCCAAATTTTTACCCTTTCTCTACCATACGTCGAGCTTTCATATAAAAAATAACCATGCTGGTAGAATGACCAGGAGTTTCTTTCCACTCTAACCGAGGTAACCCCGACATAGCTAGGGTCACTGTCTTGGCATGACAATCCAATATAGCATGATAAGGGGACATCCAATCCATACCCCAGATGACATCAAAATCTACCATATCAAGAAGTAGAAGATCCACACTAGTCTCAAGATTACCAATAGTAACCACACACGAACGATAGACATGATCTACTACAATAGAGTCTTCCACCAATATAGATACACACAGAGAAGCATTCAGAGAATCACAAGGCACAACTAAATATGAAGAAAAATAGGAGGACACATAGGAATAAGTAGATCCTGGATCAAATAGAACTGAAGCATCTCTATGGCAAACTGGAATAATACCTGTGATCACAGCATCAGATGACTCGGCCTTAGGCCTAGCTGGAAAAGCATAAAATCAGGGCTGGGCCCCACCACTCTGAACTGCGTCCCTGGGACGACCTCTAACTGGCTAGCCTCCACCTCTAACAACCTGACCTCCACCTCTAATGGCCTGACCTCTACTTCTAGCTACCTGACCCCTACCTCTAGCTGGCTGAGCAGGCGGTGAAGCAACCAGTGCCGGTAAGATGGCACGAGAATCTTGCCGAGATCTGTTACTCGCCAATCTAGGGCAATACCTCCTGATGTGACCAATATTCCCACACTCATAACACCCATCCTGATGCATTGGCTGCTGAAGCTGACCCAAATATGCCGGATAAACATTGTAGTAACACTGGAGGGGCGGTGCACTGAAAGGAGCTAAATGTGCACTAAATGTTGGCTGTCCATAGTAAGGCATAATAGGACCGTGACTCCCTTAAGCACCAGGAGATGCATGAAGTGCTGAATGAAACGTTCTGGGAGGATGACCCCTACCAAAATTACCCCTGCCTCCAGACGAGGCACCACTGAAATCACTGAACTGACGAGGCCTCTTGTGAGACCTCTGCCCTCTCTCTTGTGTAAGAACCATCTCGATTCTCCTCGCGACATTAGCAGTCGCCTGAAAAGAAATTTCACTTCCGGTTTTCTTGTCCATCTGAAGCCTGATAGGGTGAGTGAGTCCCTCAATAAACCTCCTCACTCTCTCTCCCTCAGTAGGTAGTAAAAGGAGAGTATGACGGGCTAAATCCATAAAACGGGACTCATACCGAGTAACAGTCATACTGCCCTACTGTAGATGCTCAGATTGCTTGCAGAATTCCTCTCTCAGTGTGATAGGAAGGAACTTCTCCAGGAATTGCTGAGAGAACTACTCCCAGGTAAGTGCAGGCGATCCAACTGGTCTGGTCAATGTATAATCTCTCCACCACCTCTTGGCGAAACCTGTCATCTGAAATACAGCAAAATCAACCCCATTGGTCTCAACTATACCCATGTTCCGCAGCACCTCGTGGCAGCGTTCAAGATAATCCTATGGGTCCTCAGAAGGTGTACCACTGAAGTGAACTGGAAAGAGCTTAGTAAACTTATCCAGTCTCAATAAGGCCTCAAAAGATATGGAGGGCCTATCACCGGTCTGTGCTGCAATAACTAACTGAACTAACCCAACTGGCGGGGCTGCTGGAGCCTGATTTTGGGGAGCCATCTGCTCCGGAGCGGGAGTAGTGGAAGTTTGTGCTCCTCCCCCAGCCTGTAAGATGGCTGGTGTTACTAGAAATATACCATTCTGGGCCACGCCCTCCATAAGACTCACCAATCGGACTAGAGCATCCTGAAGCACTGGAGTGGCTATGAATCCTTCCAGGATCTGAACTGGTCCAACTGGTATATTCTGAATTGGAACCTCCTCATAAAGGTCCACCTGAGGTTCTTCAACAGGTGCAGCTGCTTGAGCTCTGGACTGAGCTCTACCTTGGCCTCTGACTCGGCCTCTAGCACGACCTCAGCCTCGACCTCTACCCCTGGCCATAGTTGCCACTGGGGGTTCTGGTCCCTGTCCATCGGTAGAGGTATTACGTGTTCTCACCATCTGCGAGGGAATAAGAGTAAAATGGTTCAATCATCGATGATAGAATAAATTCGCACGACAGAATAAGAAAGAAGTGATATTGTTCCTAAACTTCATAGCCTCTAAGAGATAAGTACAGACGTCTTCGTACTGATCCTTCAGACTCTACTAAGCTTGCTCGTGACTCGTGAGACCTATGTAACCTAGTGCTCTGATACCAACTGTCACGACCTAAAATTCCCACCTTCGGACCATGATGACGCCTAACATTTCACTTGCTAGGCAAGCCAACGTTAGAATAATATTATCCATTTTTAAAACAAAATTTAAATTTATTAATAATCAAAGAAACAAATGCTAAGTAAAGTCTAAAATATAGTGAATAATCCTTAAAAACAACGGTGTCTAAATACCATCCTAGAATTTAGTGTCACAAGTGCACGAGCTTCTAGAATAATACAAATAAAGGTCTGAATAAAATAAAGCTGCCTCGAAATAAATACACAGCTAAAGTAAAATAGACGGGGACTTCAGAACTGCGGACGCCATGCAGTTTTACCTCAAGTCTCCTCTGGTAACTAAAATCTGAGCAAGTCTATGGTACGCCGCTGAGACCAACTTCAAAATCTGCACAAGAAGTGCAGAGTATGGTATCAGTACTACTGACTCCATGTACTGGTAAGTGCTGAGCCTAACCTCGACGAAGTAGTGACGAGGCTAAGGCGGGTCACTTACATTACCTATATGTAATATTAGTAACAACAATAATAATAAAAATAAATCAGGCAAATCATTTATAATAATTGAAGCCAACTCAATAGTCATAACCAATTATCATTTCCATCAATTCTATTGCAGCGTGCAACCCACTCTCACAATATATTCACATTCAATTATGTTGCGGCATACAATCCCCCAATATATATATGTATGTCGACTTTTAAATAAGTCTGTTGCGGCGTGCAACCCGATCCTCCAATATGGACTTTTAATAAGTCTGTTGCGGCGTGCAACCCGATCCTCCAATATATTCATTATAATCAATTCTGTTGCGGCGTGCAACCCGCTCCTCCAACATATTCATTTACCAATTCTTATAGAAGAAATTTCTCCAATAAGTGCAACAATTAATATAAAATTATAAGACAACAAGCATACAATAATTATGATTAAATTATGAAACAAACAAAGGCAAATAACAAATTATTATGGAAATCAGAGAGAAAATATGCAGTTTAATATTTAATATGCTAAATGTCAAATAACAATTAAGGAACACAATTCAAATAACATGTAACAATTAATGCATGAATTCAAGAATTAATATTTGCCAAAGAATAGGAGAGAAATAATTATTATAATAATTAATTCATGATTTAAAATAATTTATGATTTTTCAAGTAAGCAGGCAAACAATTAATTTGACGGCGTATAGACACTCGTCACCTCGCCTATACGTCATTCACATGCAATTCACATAACAAATAATTTAAAGTTTCTATTCCCTCAAGTCAAGGTTAACCACGATACTTACCTCGCTTTGCAAATTTCAATCAATTACTCGACCGCAACTTTTACTTTTAAATTTATCTCCAAAAGTGTCAAATCTATTCATAAACAATTCAATATACTCAATACGAATCATAGGAATTAATTCTATATGAATTTACTAATTTTTCAGATAAAAATATGAAATTCATTAAAATATTTGACAGTGGGACCCACATCTCAAATCCTGTAAAAAATCGCGAAATCCAAACACCCGTTCCGTTACGAGTTCAACCATATACAAATTATCCAATTCCGATATCAAATGGACCTTCAAATCTAAATTTCTCATTTTTGGAAGATTTTTAAAAAAAATCTGATTTTTCTTTCATAAATTCATGGATTCATGATATAAACGAGTATGGAATCATGAAATATAATCAATATAGGATAAGGAACACTTACCCCAATATTTTCGATGAAAATTGCCCAAACATTCGCCTTAACCGAGCTCAAAATGACCAAAATGTAAAAATAATATCGAACTCTTCGATATATACACTGCCCAGGCATTTCCGCACCTGCGGTGCCTGGGATCGCACATGCGAGCTCGCATCTGCGAGTAAAATCTCGCATTTGCGAAATGGGGCTGCCAGGCGAGGCCTCGCACCTGCAGAGGAAAAATACGCACCTGCGCTGACCTCCGCTTCTGCGATTATTGTGTCCGCTTCTGTGGACGCGCGGGTGCGTGCAGGTTTCCACACCTGCGGACTTTTTCCAGTCACGCCCGGCGCATCTGCGATCAAAGGCTCGTTTCTGCGAGGTCGCACCAGCGATCAAAAATCCGCAGGTACGATTACACTAGAAGGCCAAATTTCAGATTTTTGCTTAAGTCCAATTTTTGTTCCGATTTCGATTCGAATCACACTCGGGGTACTCGGGACCCCGTTCGAATATACCAACAAGTCCCGTAATATAATACGGACTTACTCGGGGTCTAATATCATGTCAAACAACGCTGGAATTATAGTTCACACCCCGATTCGAACTTTTGAGTTTTAAACTTTTTAGTTTGCAAATCTCGTCCCAAATATATTAAATGAATCCGGAATGACTTCAAATTTGGCACACAAGTCCTAAATAACATAACGAAACTATTCAAATTTTCAGAATTGGATTCCGGCTCCGATATCAAAAAGTCAACCCCGTGGTCAAACGTGGAAATTTTTAGCCTTAAAATTACTAGTTTCAATTAAATGGTCATAACTTGAGCTAGGGACCTCCAAATTAAATTTTGGGCATACGCCCAAGTCCCAAATCACGATACGGAGCTACCGAAACTATTAAAATACTAATCCGGGTCTATTTACTAAAAATATTGACCAAAGTCAACTCAATTGAGTTTTAAGGCTCTATTTCACATTTTAATCCATTTTTCACATAAAAACTTTCCGAAAAATTTTACGGACTGCGCACGCAAGTCGAGGAATGATAATTAGTACTTTTCAAGGTCTTAGAATACAAAATTACTTATTAAATTTAAAGATGATATTTTGGTTCATCACACTCCCTCCTCGCTAGCTTCTCCATCATCGTTAATCATCACGGTATCTACGGCCGGCCCGGGCGGTGGGCTCGTCACCACGACTTCCGGAGATGACTCTGGGGCAGCAATTTTTGCCCTCTTATTCTTTCCCCCGGCCGCAGAGGAACGCCTTCTTTTTGGTTGCTTGTTTTCCGGCCGGGGACTCTGAGAAGAAGCACTTGTACCAGAATCAGGCACGGAGATGCCTATCTGCAAAAAGCTTTCTGCAGAAGCCTCGCCGCATCAGCAGGATCAGCCAAAACATCCTCATCGGGGATGACAACTGAGCCCTGGGGTAGACCTATATTCAACAGGAGAGAAGAATGAGATAACTTTCTCATAAGAAAAGGTAAGGACATGATGAGTTAAATTTACCATGATTTTTGGCTTCCACCCATATTTCAGGGACATCTCTTTCCATGAGCGGGCTTCATGCGTTGTAATGTCTAAACATTTTTGAACCCATTGGTCCAAACCCTCAACCCTAGGGGGAACCCACCGAGTCGCTAAGACAGGTAAAGGAAAAAAAGTTAATAATTACAAGGAAATGATCTTTAACAAGAGTAGAAGCAAACTGTATACTTACGAGTGCGGTTTCACAATTCCGAGAAGGAAGGAGCCGAGGCCAGGATGATTCCACTGGTGTCAACTGAAATAAGCCGTTTCATCCACCCACGATAGTTATCATCATCCATGCTGGATAGCAGTGCATGGTGGGCTCGTTTGCTGAAGTTAATCATCCCCCCAAGGAAGATCTTGGGGGAATAGAGGTTCATCACGTGAGATAGGGATAGCTCCTCCCCCCATTTCCTGGCACAGGCACCGAAGGCAAGCAATCGTCCTCTACATGGAGGGATTCACCTGTTCCAAACACACTTGATAGCGAAAGCAAAACTCCTCAATTACGAAGTCAAGCTCTCCACTCAAAGAAAAAGTCCCCAAAGTGAAGGGATACATATAGAAGTACGTAAAACCCTTATTGGATAAGGTTACCTGCTCCACCAGATCAGGATCGATAATGTCTAAATCCTAGCAACGACAATCTTCCTTCACAGCAGGAATGCTGAAAGGACGGATGGAAGAAGAATATCTGCTAATGGCCCATGTACGAGAGGTAACAGAAGGAAATTTCTTTTCGAAATCTTTTGTTGTGACAAGACTTCTAGGGATGATGGTACTCACGGTCAGAGGATCAGCGTCATCAGCTTTGTTTTTGTTCTTTGAGGAACTGGTATTTTTTCAAGAAAAAGCCATTATTTTGGAAAAAGGAATAACTTTTCTCGTTTGAAGATAGTTGAAGAAAGGTTGAAGAAGAGAATACAAGTTGAATGAAGAGAGTTTGAGAGAGTTTGGAGAATTATGGAGTGTGAATGAAGGAGGTTGATGCGTATAAGTAAAGGTTTAGGCGGCTAAATTCGTGGCCATAATTACCTCGATAACCGGTAAAAAGTTATGCTGAATCATGAGATGATGCGTGTTCGACGCATTAAATGCGAAGAGACGTGCGTCTAATCAACCGTCAGAAGCTTTTCAAAGGGGATGAGAGAAATTTTTGCCAAAAAGATGTTTCTACCAACTTTTCAGTGACACAAAAATATGTCATCGGAAAGTAGGGGGACTATCTGTATAGGGTAAAATATGCTATGCTAGGTGGTTGCATAAGAGAGTGACACGTAGAGCCGTAGACAGAGGATAGTTAAAACCAAAGACAACTGTTCCATTTGTCACCGGAAAAGAATGACGCTCATAAAGATGCAATAAATACCTGCCACCTGGTAGCATTCAATGGAGAATATTCCACAGCATTTAGTACACTGGCCGTTATAAAGAATTTATCATTTATGTTCACTGTTACATATTCTTCAATGGCCCTCATAATTGACATTAAAAAAGGACATGATCCTAGGACCTTGTTCCCTAGGTGCAACTATAAATAGTGAGCTCTGTTATCATTGTAAAGGACACGAATTTTCCGGCAGACTTACGCTATAAGCTATTCAAAGCGCTGTACAATTTTATCTTCTTACCTTTCGATTTCATTATTGTTGTGCCCGGAAGCCTTGGTCCCGGATTTACTGTTTCTGCTATTTCATCTTTATCTCAAGGCTAAGTATTGCATATTTCTTCAATTCTTTTATTATTTAAGGATCGAATTAATTCACTTGTCTAGAAATCACGTATAAATTCAACTGTACCGTTTTACGGGTAAACATTTTGATCTACTGTGTTATACTTTTCCCGTCTCATTTGAATAAATCCACATAACCAAAAGAATGGAAAAATCGATCTCCCCTAAAAGCATAGTCCCTATAGGGTTTAAGAATTTTGACAACTAATTATGTAAAACAAAGAGCAACGAGTCTTGCAAATAACCGCTAAAAGACCAGAAGAATATTCATATTCATCCAAATAGCTAGCTTTGCTTCACCAAGTCCCGATACTTCTTTTTTCTAAAAAATCCCTTGAAATAAAAGGTGAAGAAAACTGAAGAAATTTGGAGTATAGTAATTATTAAATATGGGGTTCTATAAAGGTTTATATTCTCCACCTTTTGATAAGTAACCCTTTTGGCTTTCCCTAATAGGTAGATTCCCAGATCCAAATCTGTCTATTTATTTTATATGTAGTTTTAGTTTTAAAGGTAAAACTGAATCTTTATTTACCAAGTAACTTTACTTATTAATCATTTATCATTTCCTTATAAATTGCATTATATCGTGCATCTATTTCAAAAACTTGCATTTTATTCTCTCTCTCTTTCCAATTTCATTGGTTCTTGTTTGAAATCTAAGAAATATAAGCAGGCCCTAATAAACAAGTGGACGTGAAACTCATTATAGTATTTTCTTCTTAGGAAATTTCAAATTCATTTATTTGTATTAAAATTCTGTAAGGGCGTTTGTCTTGTTGTACATGTTGAAATAAATTACCACACATGCAATTACATCATATCCCTTTAACCAAAAAGAAAACTTGTGCCACATCTATTTGGATTTTCTTCATAGTTATGCTAAACGACATATATTCCATTCCATATTCTTGGTTATAAACCTCATCGATCAGGGTAACCGAATATTAAAAAATAAATAAATAGAGGACTAGGTATGCAGCAAAATCTCACATGAAATTTGACTGAGTTTTCGAGGATGGTTGATTAGGAACATTGAGACAAGGCCAATTCTTGAAATTAGGAAATACAGAACCTTAATATAGGATTTAGAGATTTAGTATTAGGATTAACCTCCCTAAGCTACAAAGGTAAAAATAACTAGACTTCTCTTCAATTTCAAAGTAAAAGACAAGCAAAGAAACAAACATACCCTTGGTGACAACGTTTTACTTTTCCCCACACTCTTCTCCTAAAACCATCAATCTATTATTATTATTATTATTATTATTATTATTATTATTATTATTATTATTATTATAGAGAAAGAGGGATTACCATATAATTATCTTTTAAATGATTTAAAAGTGTAATATTTTTTAAGTTATCAAGATATAAAAATAACTCTCTAATTAATATTTTTCCTTTAATTTCTTTATTCGAATCCAAATCAAGATAGACGAGAAAAAGATCTTGGGGAGGAGCATGTATCTGAAGAGTGAAGAGGAATCTAATTGTGGTTTTGGGGGGGGGGGGGGGGAAGATTAGTAATTAGCTGGACCTTGAAAGTTGAAGCTTTTGAGAGTGTGGGAGAAGGGGAGAATATTCCATGGGCAAGAAAGTTCAAGAGCTAAATTCCAAAGATTATATAATAAACAAAGATGGAAAGTGAATACATCATTAGATTATGATTAAGGGTTTTGTTTAGGAGAAAAAGTCAGCCCACAAAGAGACGACTGCTCATACTTCTAAAAATTCACTGCCTTTGTCAGTTCGCTGTCTTTTAACCCTTCTCACCCTTCTCTAATCTCTACTTTTTAATTTCTAATTTTACTATACTCTTATTAGTCCAACACTATATGTTATGTATTCAACCCTAATCCTACTCTAGTCCTATGCCAATCAATGAAAATTCTTTTTACAATAAGAAAATAAATTTCAAACCGAAAACTCCCAACGACATATTTTGTTAATTTCAAAATCTTCTATCTTAATTCAGTAAAATTAGCCTCTGACGCTTGATTCAAAGTAAAGTGCCTACATTACACTTCTTATAATGCAATCCTTTCCTTAAAAGCTCTTCCTAACGCAAAATATTTTGTGTACGGGACTACCGTTTTAAACTATCTATCTTAAAAATATATTGAACTTCTTTGACATTAAAATATGGGCGCCCTAAGATAGAAGTGTTTTAGTTTTCTTTTTCTTTCAATTTTTACGTTGGAAAGATAGGGGCACAAATAAATGAACTCACATCTATATATTGTGAAGACTCTCACCGGTACCACTAGATGTAATGCGAATTAAGAAACTAAATTACCAATATATATGTGATTCTTGAATTCAAGTATACCAAAATTGTTCATTTTGGAAAGCATATGTAAGTGAAATCACTGAAAAGTTGCAGACGGAATATATGACTACGGCTCTATTCAGTAGAATCATTGATATCAATGACTTTGTGTCTCCTTCGCTTTGAGTAGAGATAGAGAATTTTAGAGCACATATTATGGGTGGAGTTACGTCCCAATCTGGCATCTCAACTATTTTTGTGTCAGAAATAGATATACCACAATATTAGACATTCCTTTTAGGAAAACAAAGACATGCTTTAATTCACATCCATAAAAAGAAAAGCCATAAAGTTGCCTTTACTAACCTCATCTACCATTCAACAAAAATCATCCAACTATCAAACTACTACTAGTACTATATATCCAGTTTGAACTAATTCTTTGGATGAAAAAAATGGGAAGGTGTTTTAACACATTTGACTGATCGGTCAAAAATAATTAGAATCACTAATCGTGCCACTGGCATGGCCGACCTCGGCCCACGGTGGCCTGTCACAGCCGACCTTGGGCCATTGACATAGGCATGCCACGGCCGATCTCGTGCCATAGTGGCCTGCCACGGCCGGCCCCGTGCCATTGATATAGGCATGCTATGGCCGACGTCGTGCCATTGACATAGACATGCCAAGACCGACCTCGGCATATAGTGGTCTAACACGACCGACCTATATATATATATGTGTATATTACACATTAATATATAAAATTTATATATTTACTAACTATTATTTGGGGAGTGGCTATAAAAATATTTTAAAAAGGGATTGGCTAAATTATATTTCCTTAGTATTGGGGGGTGGGTAAGAAATCTACTGTTTAAGTTCATGGTGGGACTGCTTCTGTTCATAAGGACGATTATTCCCTTTTATGTTTGTGTGTGTGTATTCGTCGTTTCCTTTGGATATTACCTCATTGTTTTCGACAGTTGGGCACGTGCATGGTTTTTAACATCAATTCTTATGGATACAAAATCATCTCTTGAATCTACTCATTTATTCTTTACCTTTTTAATTTCACAATTTCAAACTTCTGTTTACTACGTATAATGTATGGGAAGAGTCAATGCTGTGTCATTTAGTCTTTGATCACTTCAGTTTGGAGCCATCTGATTTACTTAACCAGTCAAATAATCTAATGGAATAATTCACTGTGTTTTAAGTTCATGGCAAAATTATTTAAGGACTTTTATATCCTTAGCTTGCAATCTTTCTGGGAAAAGCTTCCCACTTTCTTTTCAATAGCAAAGAAGCTTTTAAAAGAACATCTTAGGAAATACAAAAAAGGTGGTGTATATACTATTTACTAACCTTTAAAGATTTTCATAATTGACACAAAAAAAAGAAAAGATAGATGCATAAACTCTTTAACTAATGGCAAAATCCAACTACCACTTAAGATGTGGTGTTTTTCTATTAAAGAGAATCCTTTTATGAATACCTAGATTCACTGTTTACTTTTCTAGCCGTTATAAATCAATATAAATAGATTATACATAGTTATACACAGTATTATATATGAATATACATATATTATATATTCGTCGGTTATTTTTAATTTAAAAGATCAAGTGAACAGCTATTTGGGTTAATTCTTTTTTTTTTCATTAAGCTTCTTCTTCCACTTATAACTACTAGTACTTAATTTCCTAAACTAGTACCTTTCCATGATACAATTAATAAATCGGTCCTAAGTAATACCATAACTGATTAGTAAACAAAATAGAGATAGAAGTCAAAAATTAACAAATTAGGAGGGCATATATCCATGTTAAACAGAAAGGATGCAGGATATAGTTGAAGTTTGTTTTGCACTCTGAAGAATCTTAAAAGTCATATCTTTCCAGCTTCCATGTGTCCAAAAGAAAAGTTGAAAAGGAGACAAAAGCACTTTGTCACCTATATTTCAAACTTACTATTCTTATAAAGAAGACCATATATACATTTATTCAAATAGATTTCTCCTCTCTAAAGCCAAATATAATGATTTTACCCTCAAAATTTAACCATCTTACAAATTAAGAAAACTCATTTTGTAACTGTCAATTACTGATCAAGACATGCATATCATAATATCATTAAGATTAAAAGGACCTGTATATCTATGTGGGGTTAAGGCAAATATTTGAAGCATGTAACATATACTAATAATATACTCTCTCGGTTTCAATTTATGTGAATTTATTTACTTTTTAGTCTGTGCAAAAAGGAATTACCCATTTCCTTATTTGGGAAATAATTTACCTTTATGCAATGATTTATAGCCACATAAAATATATGTGCCTCATTTTACACCACAACTTAAAAAATCTTCTATCTTTTCTTAAATTTCGTATCCAGTCAAATGAGTTCACGCTAAATAGAAACGGAGAAAGTAGTATTTATGAATTAATAACATATTAAAAGAACAAAAAGCAAAACAATTATGGGATAATCATTCCAATGTAAAGGTATGGAGTCTTCACTTTCTCCGGTCCTCATCATGTGTCATCATGCACCTAGTTTTGTGTTTTTTGCCAACCCTCCCCCCTTTTCAACATAACAAAATTATTATTATTTTGTTTCTTTTTAAAACAAAAAAGATAAATAAACAACCTCCTCTTTAACTTTCAATTTTCACCACCTCCCATAAGATAGAAGTAATATTCAATTCCGACAAGAAGCAGTTAAAAGACTGCAGTATATGAGAATGTGTGTGTGAGACAACTAGAGAGAGAAAGAGATCTAATATACTCTATTTATCTTCCTAGTTCCATGTTATTTAGAGCAGAACCTTAAATCAAGTGGCCATTCTTATTTTGAGCTCTTCTCTTAATTCTACCAAGAAAGAGATCTAAATAATCAATCCTTCAAACTTCAGATTTAAATCTCAATCCTTCAAACTTCATATCTAGTTTTTTCCCACAAAAAGATCAAGTTAGCAAGCTTAGTACTCTTTTAGTGAACTTGTTTTTCTAGATTGAATCCAAGCTAAGGAAAAAGAAATTAATAGAAGATGACAGAGGAAGTGATCTCAAGTGGATTTAACTCAATTGAAGGATCCAATCCTCTCCCTCTCAAGAAAAAAAGAAACCTTCCAGGAAATCCAGGCAAGCAAACCCTCATATTTTCATTACCAACATAGTATTATTTTGTTGTGATGCCTTTTTTTAGCTTTAGAGCCGAAAAACTATCGGAAAAAGTCTCTCTACCTTTACAAGGTAGGAATAAGTTATGCGTATACATTAACTTCTTCGAACCCCACATGAGGGATTAGACTGGATTTGTTCTTGTTGCCTTCTTGTAGCTTTACAAGCTACCATCATGTATATTCATGAATATTACTAATGTTTTTTTTTCTTTTTCTTAATTCTTTACAATATAACTTAAGAAAGTAATTAATCCTGCTATTATCATCACAGATCCTGAAGCAGAAGTGATTGCCTTATCACCAAAGACCCTGATGGCAACCAACAGATTCTTGTGTGAAATTTGTGGAAAAGGTTTTCAAAGGGATCAAAATCTGCAACTTCATAGGAGAGGACATAATTTACCTTGGAAACTAAAGCAAAGGACTTCAAAAGAAGTGAGAAAGAGAGTATACGTTTGCCCTGAAAAGAGCTGTGTTCACCATCACGCTTCAAGAGCTTTAGGAGATCTCACTGGGATAAAGAAACACTACTGTAGAAAACATGGAGAGAAGAAGTGGAAATGTGAGAAATGCTCTAAACGCTATGCTGTGCAATCGGATTGGAAAGCTCACTCCAAAACTTGTGGCACTAGGGAATATAGATGTGATTGTGGCACTATTTTTTCCAGGTAAAAACTCGTTCAACTCTCGAAATTCCAACTGCATCACATACTAACTTACTTTTCATGATTTGGTATGGTTATTTATTCACAATGTTTCATTAAAGTCCCAAAAGAAGAAATATTAAGGAGGCTAATTAAGAATAATCTTAATTACCTTATGCGTGTAAAATGAAGTTTGTGATTGTGATTTGTTTGTCTTCTTCATAAACTGCAAATAGTGGAATTGTGGAAATTCTTCTTTGTTTGTTCTTTGGTGTCTTCTTTTAGTGGGTAGTTTACTGAAGACAAAATAGTTGCTCGTAATCAAAAGTCATTTTTTAGCTCTTTATCTTCGTAGGTTAATATCTTTCTTCACTATGGTACTACTAGGGTCCTATAGAGTAGTGCACCTTTTTTTTTTTTTTTTCCTTTCCTCCATTTTCACATTCATTAAAAAGTCTTTCTTTTGTTTTTCTTGTTCGTTTTATTTGTCCTACTGAGTTATTTATGTTTTTTGGATTTTAGCTTTGATATCCTTAGGTTAATATCTTTCTTCATCTTGGTACTAGGGTCCCAAAGAGTTGTCTTCTTTTTTTTTTTAATTTCTTTTGTTTTGAGCTGAATTCTATCGGAAACAACCTCCCTCTCTACTTTCTTGGGTAGAGCTAAAGTATACGTACACACTGGCTCTTCAGACCCCACTAGTTAAATTTCACCGGGTCGTTGTTGTTTTTTGCCATTTAAGTGTCTCCTCTCACATTCATAGAAAGTCTTTATTTTGTAATTTTTTCTGTTCTTTTTTTTTTTTTGGCCCTAGACTTAATTTGATCTTATGATATTTTGAATTGAGCAGGCGAGATAGCTTCGTGACTCATAGAGCATTTTGTGATGCATTAGCTGAGGAAACAGCTAGAGTTACTGCAGCATCAAATATGCACAACCTATTGGCTGGAAACAACATCAATTACCATTTTATAGGTTCCCCCTTAGGTCCAAACATGTCACAACATTTCTCTTCTCTTTTCAAACCAATTTCAACCAACAATGAAAACTCAGACCCAATTATGAGAAGAGATCAACTGTCGCTTTGGAATATGGGTCAAGTATCTCAACAGCAAGAAACAATAGGCAACAATAATCTCCAAGAAATCCATCAAATAAGTCCTCTAATTCAAACTTCAACTGCAGCTGTTTATGACACAAATACCCTTCTTGCACCACGTTCAAATCCTCCACCAGTAAATTACAACCATGTTAACTGGGAACAATTAACAAACACTTCATCTGCAAACACTACTGTTCCATCACTGTTTAGTAACCAACACCAATCTCATCAGCAAATTTCACCTTCTTCTACTGCAAGTATGTCAGCAACAGCTTTGCTACAAAAAGCTGCTCAGATAGGATCAACAACCACAACTACAGACCCATCATTTCTTGGAAACAATTTTGGGATGAATAATTGCAACGGCAAGAACAATAATGTTCAAGTTCAAGAAGTGAACAACAACAAGTTCTGTGGATTTTACGTTACTACTACAAATAACTCAATCAGTACTAGTCTTGGAAGTGATGTAGATCAGGGTTCAGTGAATGAGTTCTCTACTTTGAACCAGCTGCAGATGTATAATCCTCCTTCAAAACGACGTCACATACAAACTCGTGAAGATAGTGTGACAGGAGGAGGAGTGGGAGGGCAAACTAGAGATTTCTTAGGAGTTGGGGTACAATCAATCTGCCACCCTTCTTCCATCAATGGATGGATATGATTAAATTGGGTAATTTTATTTTCACATTAAATATTCTGGTATAGGTGAAAGCCTCTTAATCAGCAGGTGTGAGTTCAGTTCTCGCTGTTCGTTCTCCTTTCTCCTTATCTAATCCCCAATGTAATAAATTTTATTTTTAAATATTTTGTCTGAAGAAAGCTAAGATGATACTCCCTCCCAATTTAGATAATTTAGTTTGATTTACACAACGTTTAAGGAAAAAAAAAACTTTTGAAATACGTGATCCTAAAAGTTTAAGAGGATCAAAACTTTTGAATATAGTAATGTGTCATTCTCTTTTGAACGAACTAATAAGAAAAATATGTAATTTAAATTGAAACCGGTGGAATAATAAAGTGGAGTTGGGTGTTGGGTGGGGTTGGGGGCGGGGAGGAAAAGATGGGGGATTTTAGTATTTGCAAACTTTGCAGAGAAGAAAAGGTAGCAATTGAGTGCTTGAAGAAAGTTAAAAAGTTGTTCTGCAAAAAATGTTATCAAAGAGGAGATCCATGCATATTCTGTTGAACTCTCTTTAAAAGGATGGCTTTATGTTTTTAATAAAAGCGGGGTGCTTAGTGGGGGCAATGTAGATAGCGCTTTTCAACTCCATTATTGCTAGCTTTCATATTTGTTCTTGTTATTATCTTCTCATCTCAAACTGCTTTTGAACTAAATTAAAATTAATGGCAAAAAGCCTTGAATCTAGCCCAAGTACCACAGCAGCTTAAAATAAGATTGTGTAATTAACTTTTTTTATGTTTAATAACCATGCAAAGTTAAGAGCGTAGTTATTCTCGTTATATAAGTTGCATGCAAGGAATAGAAGTTCATTAAAATTTTCTGTGATCCCACCCACAAAAGGATTTGAACTTTTTTATTGTAGTTTTATTTGTGCCTAATTTCTCCTGCATAATTATATTATGGATTCTTTAAGGTCACTTTTGAAATGGTTATGTTGAAGTGGGTTTTCTGTTGAGATGTAGTTCTAACTCCAGAAAATAAACTCATTCATGATTTCCTTTCTACCAAAAAATCACAATAACTACAGAATTAGTTGGGTAATTTTCTTAGGGTCAAAGTAACTTGCAGTTGGTCATGCAAAATTTTCTTGGAAAATGTGCAGGCTTTCTAAATTCAAAAATTTCAATTTAATGACTAACACCTTAGAGAGCTGTTAGTTACCGTGTATTAGGGGCACAATCGAGGATTAAATTAATGTACCGGTAACAGAAAAGAAAAATTATGAGAAGAAAAAAAGAAACAACAAAACATTTAATAATTTCTTTTCATCAGGAAATAAAAAAGAGAATACATTTTTATGATTGATTAGTTATACGAGTTTGTACGGGTAGAAAGTAGCAATTGTATTCATCGAAATAATCAAGGTATGTCCAAGTTGACCGAAAGAAATTCTTGCATCAAACAGTCTCTACAATTTTAATATACTTCCTTCGTTTAAAAAAAAAAAACTATTTTCAATTTAGTCGATTTCAAAAAGAATGCTGCATTTTTAAATTTAGAAAGAATGTAACCTTAAACTTATCATTTTTACTCTTAATGAGATGATTTAGATTCACACAAATATTTATAAATTGTTCTAGAACATAAATTTCAAAAATATTCTTTTTTTTTTCTTAAACTCTACGCCTAGTCAAATAAGTTCAAAGAGTACTGATTTACTTTGTGCTGACACTATCATTGAAAAGCTGCTCCATGCACCAATAATGTTAGTTCTTCATATAAATATGTTCCAAACTTCAAATTCAACCTTAATATGCTTGCAAATTGCGAATTCAAAAGACAATGAGTAATGCCAGGGGCTAAAAAGAAAGCTACATATCAATGTGTTCATGTTTGCCTTTTGACTAGTGCTGAGTAAAAAAGAAAAGTAAGTGTCTCAATCATCTACAAGGGACGTGAAATGACAAAAGAACAGAAAAGCATGGGGTCTCTACTCGTGCACAGAATCCTTATAGGTAATACATGTGCATGTTTAAGAAGTTTCTTAGCGACTGAGGTTTTAGTTACCTGGTATTTTTTTCAGCTAAGTAAATTTGGACAGTAATGTCTCTGTCAATGTTCAGAAATCTTCCTCTTAGTCACCCCTGCAATTATTTTGATGTTTTAGGCATCAAAGGACTAGCTAGGCTATATCTAGCTAACTGCACTATCTTTTTGTACTACTTCTTTAGTTCTTTTTGTTGGTTTTTCAATTTGTTACGTATATTCTTCTTTCGAGTGGCTTGTACGTTTAGCTTCCTGTTTGTAAACGTTTAGCACTTGTGCTTCCAAAGTTAGACCTTATTGCAATTCATCCACAAATATTCTTTAAAATTTTGGTGTTCTCTTTTTTTTTTTTTGGGTGCTAAAATAACTGAAAATAATCTTCAAAAATATACATAGGCGAGAGTAAAATAGTTTATTCCAAACAAAAACATAATCAAAATAATCGGGATGATGTTGACAACAAATATGGTGATAATACTAGTTAGCTTGCATTATCCTCCAAACAAAGAATGACTCTTGAAATTTACAAGTTTCTTACATTATTGATTAATTACTTTTTACAAAGTTACATCTAAATATGACCCATTAACACATTAAATTATAATTTCAAAGAGAACTGTCACATTACGAGAGGTTATTAAATATTAACTTGTAAGATTAGGATTTACTGGTGAATAAATTCGAAGTATTCATCATAGCTAATCTACTGTAAATAAATTCATCTCTTTTTCCCAGGTGTTGGACCAACTTCCTTTGATTATCATTTGAAAGGAAAAAAACAAGAATTCTTATTAATGATTTTATAAATAATTAGTAGCAATAACGCGAGCTAACCATTTTTCCATCTTGTAATTAAAAATAATATCTTGAAATTTCACGTGTGAAATTTGAAACTCTACGATAGTCATTATTTTTCACTTACAGACATTGAAAAGGGCTATTTATAAATTTTATCCGGTAAAATTTCTGAAATTTATGTAGACAAAAAAATAAAAAAATAATCTAAATAGTCGTTCGCCCAATCATTTAAAGTAAAAATAAATAACGAATATATAATATATATGTATATATAATCTCTCTCTCTCTCTATATATATACCAATTAGAAAAAGTAAATAGAAAATCCGACCATAAACATTCCACAGACTAACACTCAGGTCGCGGCCCAAAATCCCCTTTTGGCTGAAGAAGACCTAGCCCACTACCGGTATGTTAGAGACGTCTGGCCCATTAATCCACTGACATTTCAGCTCAAAGGGAAAGTGCAGTTTACTGAGAGCAGAAGAGAAATAGAGAAGATGAAGTTCACAGATTCGCCGGTGATCGATCTTCAAGTGCTAAATTCTCAGCTATCTTTCCACCAAGACAATGGATCCATGCACGTAGGTACCAGCGTATGGCCCTGTTCACTAGTCCTCGTCAAATTCGCCGAACGTTGGCATCCTCAAACATGCGCCGTTACTCCAAATCCTTATTCCGACATTCTTAACCTCCACAACAAGCGCGGTATAGAACTCGGCGCCGGCTGTGGAGTAGCCGCCATGGGCCTTTTCTTGCTGGGACTGAACAACGTCGTTATCACTGATATCTCTCCCGTTATGCCGGCCCTAAAACACAACCTTAAGAAAAACAAGCCCGTTTTGAATAAGTCTTTGAAAACGGCTCAGTTGAATTGGTCCAATCAAGACCAGATAAAGTCCCTTAACCCACCGTTTGATGTCGTTGTTGCCACTGATGTGGTGTACTTGGAGGAGACGGTGGGTCCATTGCTGTCGGCTATGGAAGCTTTAGTGGGAGAAAACGGCGTCGTTTTGCTGGGTTACCAGCTGAGATCTCCTGAAGCGCATACGAAGTTCTGGGAGCTTAGCGGAGACATGTTTGATATCGAGAAGGTTCCACACGAGCATTTACATCCGGAGTACGCGTACGAGGAGACCGACGTTTATATTTTCAGAAAGAAGAAGAAACAATAGGACTCTTCGTCGAATTTGCGTTGTCTTGACAGGTGATGAATGACAAGCTTATTTTTGTTTAATTGTACTTTGCTTTAGCGTCCGATCTTTTGTAGTATTAATTAATTTTTTCGCCTCTTTAGGAAAACATTTCTCAAATTGGAGGATTAATGTTTAAATTATTGAGTATTGGGATGCAATGTTCCAAATAGAGTGAATGATAATGAAGGTTCATATATAGCTTACCCCGACTAGTTTGGTATTTGTTGTTGTTGAGGAAATAAAAAGATCTGGGGTTTACAAAAATTACGAACTTTATACTACTAGATATTCGTACTTCTAGTGGTACGAGATATGTGGCCTCAAATCAGGAGGTCGTTATTTCTCTTTGATGTCAACTATTTAATGCCTGATGATAAATTTTATTGCTTGATACTTTCTCAAGAATTTGACTCCTTAACAAAGCAAGCACTATTCCCGTTATAAGATAACATATGACGTACAATCTTCCACAAGCATTGAAGAGAACAAAAGTATATAGGTTAGGACTTAAGCTTTTATTTGCTAGTATGGAAATGAAGCACAGCTCCAACTTTCAAGTCTCAACAATGTTGCCTAAGAACTTTTCACCGGTTGGTGTTCTAGGTGCAAGAGTAATCACTCGTCCTGCTTGGACCCCTCCAAAAGGAAAGAAATTAAGAGCTAAGCCTCACAACTTTCTGTTGTAAACCACCATTTTCACCTGTTAAGATTGATGGCACTTGGCAGAGTTCTTTCCTTGAAACAACTAGATTTTTGCACGTCCCATTTCTCCCAAACTGTACCGACTCCTCTGGTGCCTAATTCTATGTTTCCTTTTTCATCATATCTGTTTTTCTTGTTTGCATTGTTATTAAAGATCACCTCCAAACCGTTATGACTTTACAACATGGAGAGAACCTAATATTCTGAGATTCGAGTGACTAGATTAGAAAATAAGAACCCTATTGATACTTTTTACTAAAATGCTTGAGACTGAGAGAGCCGTTAGTGTCTCTTGACCTTCTTACTGCTTCCTTGTCTGATGTGGTTTATCTAGCTTCAAATAGGAAACCAGCCTCTGTTGCAATCTCAATTTTAAGGTGAAAAAAATCTGCAGTGTAAATTTATGTTTGCTATATATTTTGATCTCCTATTATTTGGATTTTGAGATCTGATCTTGTAGGATAAGTACTGGAATTTATCTGAGTTGGGATAGCCTGTAGTTTCACGCTGGAGCTCCATTAAGTCGCCATAGACTTGACAAGATGTAACTTGATGTCCATCATCAGTTGTCAGGGGATTTTGCTATTCTATAATCTGCTTTGTATTGATGGTGCACCTCACCATTTGTTTCCACTAGTGAGGTCTTGATTTCGTTGGTATTATCTTCTGCCGTGAATTCGGAACCGTTGTTCCTCCAACTGCTCTGGAGAGCACAAGAGATCCGTTTTCTGTAAAAAAAAATCCTTGACCGAGTGATTCTTACACCATCTGAGACTCATTTCAAAAAGCATTGCCTGCACTATCATTTGAATTAGTACATCCGCTGAACTGATCGAAATAAATTAATAGATCTCCTGAAGTAATAGATTATGCCATTAGTAGATTTCCCTTTGACTCGCTAAAGCTTCCTTCTGCTGTGCATGTTCCGGATTTCCTCGTATATTAGTTTTAATCTGAGAGGATTCTCCCACTTACTCTCAATTGTTGGTGATGTCCCCTAGTTTTCTTCCCATGTAAGAGCTTCGTCCAATCTCTATAAAAGGACCCAAGAGGGCAATTGCTTGGATTCAGTCCTATCTACATAACAAGATGCATGTGCTCTAGAAGGCAATTGCTTGCGTATTTACATTGTGTTTGAGTTTAGCTCAGCACTGTCTCATGCATTCTGTTTCTTGGTTTGGCTATCTACTAATTAAGCAACTGTTGCCTAAATGGGATGGCCTTACATTTTAAACTCTTAATTGTTACAAATTAATTATCTTGCTGTTTTGCTAGGTGTCCCTTAGTACATAAGCTCTTCATTAGTAAATAAGAGTTAATCTAACTCTTCTCTTGCAAAACATCTTTGTTTGGCATTTTATGGCTCAGCAGTTTTCACGTAAGAAGTCTTAAAAAGAAACATTCTATCCCATATTTTTTATTACAAAGCACGTGCCTTTCTGCCCCTTCAGAGGATTTTAGCTATTGAATCAGAATGAACATCCTCTAATTTTGGTGCCCTTCAGGATAATGTCCCTATTAGAGTGAGCTTGCAGTCTTCCCTTAGGGTTTCGTAATATGCTTCTTCGGAGAAGAGGGCTGCTTGCTTGCCTGTATGAATGAATATTAGTTGCTTTTCTACGGGTTTCTTTGGTTGAGTTTGGTTGGCGTTCCTTTCATTACCCTCCTCTGGGAAGTCCGGGAAGAGGTGGTTTGATTTTGTTGTGCCACCATGGCTGGCTGTTTCAGCGTTGGAGAATCATGGGATGAACTCACGTGAGAGAAAGAGAGAGCAGTTGCACTGATGTATATACAGTTAACTGGGATCAAACGTTCTTATTGCATACGAGTATAAACTTTTTCTCCTCAGCTCCTTTTTTCAAGTATGAGGAGGAGAAACGGAGCCTTGGCGTAACTGGTAAAGTTTCTGCCATGTGACCAGGAGGTCACGGGTTCGAACCGTGGAAACAACCTCTTGTAGAAATGCAGGGTAAGGTTGCGTACGATAGACCCTTGTGGTCCGGCCCTTCCCCGGACCCTGTGCATAGCGGTAGCTTAGTACACCGGGCTGCCCTTTTAAGTATGAGGAGGAGTACTTAAGTGACTTGAAATGGTTCACTCTTTCGATTGTAACTTTCCGCAGCTTTTTGCTGGTATTTCAATACAAGTTACCAATCAAAAAGTATGAGGAGAAATAATTGAACGTTCTTATTGAATGCATGAAGAAACATTTTAAAAGTACAAGTTTGATAAGTTGCATGATATGGTTAATCTTGTGATGTGCTTTAGGTCAAACTTGCAACCCATTATACTCACTCCATCTAATCAGTCTGATCTGTGTTGTTGCAGAATGGAGACTAGCATTGTCAGCTAATGCAGAACTCCAAGCAGGATCAACTTAGCCATCTGCTGGCTTCACAATGACAAACTGTTCGCATGCATGAAATAATTATAGTTGAAACCGATATACTCTGTGAGATGGCTGTTCTGCTGCGACTGTAGTTGGATAGATGGTGTGACGAACTTTATTATATTCTATTGCCAAAGGATATTAAGTAAAATCATCTACTGTTCATATATTTCGCGCTCCCACAACCCGTGGGCATAGCATATTTGCTTCGCTGGGTACGATGGAATACTTGTTCTCAGTTTTACACTGTATCAGCGCTATGATTCCCGAGTGTTATTTTTAGCTGTCAATGTGTTATTTGCTTCTACTATACATAGACGGTTGAAATTGCTACCCATCTCGTCACTGCTATAAAAGAATCTGTAATGTTGATGCTGCATTTTTGGGAAATCATCTGGTTTTAGCTATGCTCTTTGTTTTCCATTTGTTTTTCACATAGCAGTTCTTGCAGGATCATTGAAGCAAATAATGGCTTGCAATTGAACCTGTGCACTTCCTTTTATAATCTCCTTTTCTTTTAGGATCTTTTATTTATTTTAATAATAAGATCTTAGAGACCTCCATTGCGGGTGGAAAAAGGTTCAAGGGCTTAAGCCCTAGACAAAATGAGCAAAAACAGTTACATTAATTTTCTTTTTCAAAGACGGCACAATGTTGACTTGGGTAAAAACTAGTATTGTAGTACCATATCAGGTACAATAACTTCCAAGTCTCCAACAAGTGACAAGAATCCGTACGCATTAACTATTTACCCTTTTTACGCCAAACTAAGGCTGATAATTGGGTCGGGTCAGGCCCGTGGGCTAACAGGCTGGGACCATTTAGCCCGCGATTGGTGGGCGCGTGCTGGTCTCTTGGGCTGGTTTTACCATTTGGACCGGGCCCGTTTGGTCCGGACCGGACCCATGGCGGGCCCAACGATTTTTTTTAAATAAAAAAAGAGTCGTTGGCTCTTAAAAAAACAACCATTTAACTCCTCAATTAACTTTTAACCCAAAACTTTTTATTATTACACTTTTTTTTTTATTTTCTACTATAAATACCCCTCATTCTTTCATTTTTCTTATAAAATCAATATCAATATATCAAAATCTCTCTCTAATTTTCCTCAATACTTGCTACAATTGTTTACTTTATAAAAAAAATAGTGAAAAAATTGTGAGTTTGCTACTATTACTTACTTTGCTCAAAAAAATAGTCAAAAAATATTGAGGTTGTTAGAATTTGTGAAACAATTGTGAAGTCGGTGAATTGGAGTTTTCAAGTCTTCAACGATAATCAATTTTCAACAAGTTGTTCGTCAATTCGGTAAACTCGTTCCAACTCTTAAGTCTTAATATTATAATTTTATTTGTTTTATTTAATTATTGTTACTAGATTAATTAAGATGTTTTCCTTAAGAAATATTTTTGGGCACAGTAAAAGTAAGAATAAGGCAAAATCTAAGACTGGCGAAACTAGTGGTACTGTTGTTCCTTCTCCCCTGCCCTGGCTCCCCGATCCAAACCTCGTAGCCGTCCCGCACATGCTCTTCTTGATACCGATAATAGTTTATTACAATTTACCGACATTGAATTTGGCCATAATATTGCACCCGGTGATTTTTTAGACTATGAATTAATGAATGCTCTCTACACTAATGATTATACTACTATTAATGAAAAAAATATTGAAGAAATTAATTTTGATGAAATTCAACCGGACAATGATACACCCACTAGTCATGCTCCTTATGTTGACCCAACTAGTGATAAAGCTGCTAATCCTAATGATGACCCAACTGATACTCCTGTTACTGCCCTTGCTTTTTCTAGAGAACCTATCAAACAGACGAAAACATCTGTTGTTTGCCATTTTTTACTCAACTAGTTAAAAAAGTAAGGCTAAGTGTAAAACGTGTGGTCTAGAGTTAACTTTTAAATATGCACCAGCGTGGTCGGAGACGGAAAGTTTGGCTAGACACATAACTAAACACTCTGGTGATAACGCCAAATATTTTCGTATGAAAGCTCTGGCCCAGAAGAAAAGTGCACCTAGTCCTAGTCAGACTGACCCTAGCGGTATTGGTTCAAATCAATTTCAACTGAGAATTAACACTGTTACTGGTGGTATTTTATATTATGATCCAAGAAAAGATCGGGAAGAATTGGCAAAATTGGTAACCGTTATGTGCTTACCCTATAGTTTTTCTTCTGACCCTTCGTTTGTGCATTACATTAGAAAATTTATAATCCTACTTATAAAGGTTTCCTCGCACAATCGTAAAGAGCGATATTTACAAATATAAGTATGAATATGATCAATATTTGCACTACTTATTTACTCATATAAATTATCATGTTGCTATTACAACTGATATTGGTAGAGGTAACAACAACTGTGATTACCTTACTATTACATGTCATTGGATTGATGAGGATTGGATAATGCAAAAACGCATAATTGCTTATAGAATAATTGTTTTAGGTATACATGACAGTTTATTACTAGCACGGTTACGGATATTTGTAGATATTTTTGCATTAGTGATAAAATAATATCGGTTTCAATGGATAATGCTACTAATAATGCAAATGTTATAGATTTTCTTACCACTACATTAAATCATGTATTTAGTAACATTTTTCATGTTAGATGTATTTGTCATATTTACTATTTAATTGTGGGTGATGGTATGAGAATTTTAAATATTCAATTTGAAAAGGTTAAAATGACTCTTAACTGGCCTTTTCATTCTAACTGTAGAAGTAAACTTAAAGAATATTTTAGAAGGTGCGTTGATTGTGGCCTAAGAGAAAGAAAGGTTCCTAAACCTTGTCCAACTAAATGGAATTACATGTATGAAAGTTTGGTTGTTGCATATGACTATAGAAACCCCATAAGTTCAACGTTTAATGCACATACAGGTGATGATGACGATTACCTTACGAATGTGGATTGGGCTAATGTTAAAATACTTGTTAATTTTTTTAAAAAAAATTATATTGCTACAAAAGAATTTTCGGGGCAATATTATCTTACTATTTCTAACTATTTGGTTTATATTGCAGAACTTGTAAATTTATTTGCTCATTTTTCACAGGGTGGGGAAATTTATCAACTTGCTATTAATTCTTTGAGAAGAAAGTTTAAAAACTATTTTATGCCTATTTTCGCTATTTATGGTGTTGCTAATTTGTTAAATCGGCCTTGTATAAAATTAGGAGGTCCTCAATTTTGGTATGAAACTGTTTATAAGGGTTTAGCACTTGAAGATGATGATGAGCCTAAACTTCCGAAAGCAATAGCCTCAATTAGAACAAACGCTAAAACTATTTATAATGCTTATCAAGTTGCATTAAATCAAGCTAGACCAAATGTTCCAACTCCTTCTTCTTATGATTCTCAATCTTCCAAAAGAACTGCGGGAGTAAGAAGACTTAATATTTGGGCGGGGTTTAGAGGTTCTTTTAGTTCTAGTAGTAATAATTTTTTACAACTAAATGAGCTTGAAGTTTATTTATCGCAGAGGCTCGAGGAAGTGAATCCCGACGGCACCTTTGATATTTTGCAATGGTGGAAGGACAAAGAAAAATACTTTTAAGTTTTTTCAAGGATGGCCCGAGATATTTTAACTATTCAAGCTTCAACAATAGCATCAGAGAGCATTTTCAGTCAAGCAAGACTTCAAATTGGTGATCATAGACAGTCTATGAGGGATAGCTTGAAAATATCAGTACTTTTAAGAGATTAGATCAATTCAGAAAGAAGAAATTTTGGACTTGCTGAATCACAATCAGAGATAGACGAAACTTATGAAGAAATGCTAGCTGAACTTGTTGAGGATGGTGCTTCGTCCGACAATGGAAGCGGCAATGAACAAGCTACATTTTCGCCACCACCAGCAGAACTTCCTCTAAACCTTGAAGGATTTATGAAGTTTGTAAGAGATAGCTATGAAAATCAATTGCAAGTTTTTAGAATATATTAAATATTATATTTGCAAGTTTGTTTTCCATCAGAATAACTTGCAAATTAGGAGTTTAAATTTGAATTCAGAAATTAGTATGTAACTTATATTTTTGGCACTTCTTGATTAGTTCTTTTTTCTTCTCAATGGTGGTATTAGCACCTTGTTGTGCTCATTCCATAGCGGGGAAGAAGACTAAGAAATATGTTGTCATATTTTTTATTGCTATAATAAAATTATAAGGCATTGCTTTGAATTTTTTTTGACAATATTTTTGTCTCTAAATTTCAATTCAAAAATTAGTATGTAACTTGTATGCAATTTTCAAGTCAAATGGTCCCAACGACTATTTTTGAAAATTAGTCGTTGGACCAATGGCCATAATCTGAAAACTTGTAAATTAGGAGTTTAAATTTGAATCCAAAAATTAGGTTACAATTCTATAATAAAATTACAAGGCATTGCCTTAGATTTTTTTTAACATCTTTTTGTCTATAATGGGCCCATTTAGCCCATTTGGACCGCGGACCCGACCCATTTAGCCCGGGATCATGAGCTAGTGGGCCCGGTCCCGGACTGGTTCCTACAAAAAGTATATTTAGCCCGGGATTATTTGAACCGTTTATTTAGGGACCAGGACCGCAAGACCGGCTCATTTGGCCCGTTTGCGGCCCATCCCGGCCCACTTGCCGGCCTTACGCCAAACACATGGGATCAAACAAAGTATACTCAACGAAGAGTCATTCGCACCCAGGGGCAGATGCATGAGCCATGTCGCGCGATACTGCTTCGTCGGAAAATTTTACTAAATATGTGTATTAATACATACTGATAAGTAGGAAAAATGATACAACTTGACATAGACTATCTCCTAGTGCATTGGTTATGTGCCTGATTTTATTCTAATAGATCGAAGGTTTGAATATCGACTAGCACGTAATTTTCTCAAATATTTGAGAGAGCCTCTTTGGTTAAAAATTGTGATTAAGTAAAATTGAACTTATGACTTTTTCTAACTTAAAGCTCAACAAAATCAATGAATTAAGGCTATTTCTTGTCTAGAAATATGATAATTAAAGTTATTTGTTCCCGTTCTTCTATAAATTTTGACCTCGCTTACAAAAAAAAATCATGTGTACGTCTATAATCGAATTAATATGACAATGCATCTTCGTACGGGTTTCTCAAATTTTGCCTTGTATTATCTGACTGTACCTCCTCATAGAAGTTGGAAATGAAGAACAATCTTACCTTGTATAAGGCACCAGGTCTGAAACCACAATTCTTTTTCAGCACAATTTTTTTCCTTATCGATACCAGATTTATTTACTGCGGTTGCAACCAAATCGCCATCACATAGCAAGATTGCCTCACCTAGCTAGTCTGAAATATGACTTCCTTGACCTTTATTTAAATAGGATTTAACTTTTATACATTGACAATTTAAACTATTAGAATCTTCAACTTGTTAAAATTGGTACCTTATTTTTTGAAGTTACTACCTGCACAATAGGGGTAAGGTCTGTGTACACGCTATCCTTCTCATTACCCTACTTATGAGATTTTACTGGGTTTGTTCGAAGTTACTATTCCAAATATGGACGGTTACCTGCATTTATCTTTAGAATTTCTGACAGGAGATAGGGTATTCTTTTACACTATCACTACAAACTCATTTAGATGAAAGAGCTAATTACTGCAATGCTTAAAGTTCCAAATATAAGAAAGAACACCTTAAGATTATAGCAAAGAAAATATAATGAATAATGAGTGTAAATATGCTAAACCATAGCAGTATATATCTTTGTACAGTTGAACTCCAATTAGTTACTCTCCCAGTCTATGTATCATGAGCCATGTACACTTATTTCTTCAGCCTCACTGTACAAAGGAAGCATCAATTGCATAAATAACCACATCAAAAATATAAATATTATTAAAATGATAATTTAACTTTGGAGCTGAGCTTCATCTTCCAACTTCTAGAAGATCCTGAAACCCTATGTATATAGTCCTCAATAACAAGAGAAACTCTCCTTATTCTTCCCCGTCCTCCTGCTTATAATAATTCTGTTTCGATAACTTATTCAGAACTGTTAAAACGTATGACTATCTCATCTAAAAGGAAAAAAGTAGTCAAGGAATAAATGTAGTGTCAGGGAGATTAAAATTTGGAAGACGAGGAGTTGAACGATTATTATGCTCATATTGATCGAAGGATATGAGAGTTGGATTATTGAAGCATTGAACAAATGTAGTATTGTCCCTAAATTGAGATGCTTGACCAATATTTGCTCTAACTGCAGGAGGAGGACAATTATTTCTAAGGAGAGAATTACCACATTGTCTTGGTTGAGTTTGGTAAAAGACTTTTGATACAACAAGCTCTCCTTCTTTTTCATCTTCATTATCACCAAGATGATATTGATGCATTACCCAATTTGTTTTCTCAGGTTTTCTTTGCTTTCCATAGTTTGTGTAGAGTACAAGTATTTTCTTGTGTCCTTTCACTTTGCCTTTAACTACAACTGGCCTAGTCTTGCCTGTTTTGTGCCAACGAGTTTCATTCCCTTCTATATCTGTGTGTACTTTTCTTCTTTTTCTTGTACCTGTGGTATATGCTTTGGATGGTCTATGAAAAAAATGTCGGATTAAGCCATCTTGAGACACTCCTGCACCATAAAAAAAAAAATAATGGACAACAAATTGTCAACGTCAATAATCATATTTGAAATATTTGATTAGGATTTAAGTTATATACACTGACAGTATATATCAGTGTAACTTAACCTGTAATATATACCAAGTTAGTTACCAATTTATTTAGCTACATGTAAATAATTTATTACACTATGGGTGCATCAATATGCATAGAATTAATGCGAGTACATGAAAATGTATTCTTAAAGTAATCCATTCTTTTTGGCAACATTCTATAATAACGTAACCTCATTATTAGACCATATATGAAAACATAATCTTTGTTTAGTTGTGCCTCTGATAGAGCATTTTCAAAATTGTATTTCAGAATCTAAAAGAGTTTGAATAACATCAAATTTAAAATCAGTTCACAACAAGTAAATTAAGGGTATATATAGCTCATAATCCCAACTTGTTTGGGACTGGGACATAGTTATTATTGTTTTTATATATAGCTCAAAATCTTTTATCAACCATCTTGTTCTTGTACTATCCTCTCTATCTTTGACATAGTTAAAGTTTAAATCCACTTGAAATGTACAATCCATAGCCAAAAAAAGGCCAGCCGCTATTTGAATGACTAAACAAATACCAGGTTAATTTCTTGCATTGCATGTTCACACTAATTAAGCACATGAATCTTGATCCTAATGCAAAGGATTAGTAGAGTAAGTACCTGGTAATTTCTCTGGATGAGTATAGCAAATTCCATTTTCTCCCTCAAGTGTGTGAATGAACTCATCAATTAGAGGGTGAAGTTTCTGAGCATCCAATCTCACTTTTGCCTCAAGATGTTCAAGAAGCTCTTGATCACTTGGATCAAACTTCACCCCAGCAGGCAACCCTGGAAGATTGTGAATCCCAGCCTACTCTTTTCAACAAAAAAAAATCACAAAAATCCACAAGCAAAAAAATTAAAATCAATCGCGTTATAATAACCTAAAGTCAGACATCTCTATATAACAATCATTCACTACAAAAGCCAAACTTTTATCGGAACCGATTTTTATGTTATGTTATAATATTTGTTATCTATAACAGCACTTCACTATAGCAGCCAAAACATATTGGAACAAACGAAGCTGTTATAGAGAGGTTTGACTGTATAATCAAACAATTTAAAAAATATAACATTACTAACCTTTTCTTCAGATTTGATCAGATGACCACAAGAAGGACAAGTTCTTGTTTTGGTAGTATTTTTGGGGCTTTCATTGTTAACATTTGTTGGGATAGATTGCTCGTTGGCAGAGTCATTGATACAAATCATTTCTTTTGTTAAGAACATAAATTAGGAAAAACCCTTTTCACTATTGTTTTCTAACTATTCCAAAATATAACAAGATTTGTAGAAGGAGAGACAAAGGGTTAAAAGGAAAAAAGGAAAAAGTAACTTGTGTCCTTGAGGCATGTTCTCCCTCAAGCTAATTGCTCTTCAAAGTTGGGAAGGTATATTTAATCCTACTTTTTGCCACTTTGTAGTAGTCCTTAGCACACTTCAGTTCAATAGTACCTACTTGTTCTTCTTACTCCATCTTACACTTAAAAAGAAAGAGTTATGCTATACCTAATAGATTAAAGTTAAGGGTTGAAGAAAAGTTGAGCAATATAATTAGTACTTAGATGGAAAAAAAAGTGTTTGCTTGGAATTCACTTCTTCTTCAGCTTATTTAAGTAAGAATGCTTCATGTGGAATAAATGTATTTTCCGGATCTTTGTGCAACACCAAAAGCGTATATTTGAATTTTTTATTGTTAATTATTCAATAAACAAACCGGTCAGGATTCAACGCATACTTTTTCTAGCCAGTATACATAGATCATATATTGATTATATACACTTATACATATATTATGCATGAATTATATATATATATATATATATATCCGCCGGCTAGTTTTTGGTTTAAGAAATTATGTAGGCGGTTATTTGGGTTATTTTTGTTTATTTTTTCAGTAACCATAGAACATCTTAATAAAGACAGTTTAACATGTATTGTTAAAAATTAAATTTAAAAGATGGTGAAATTAAGTACTTGAGTGTAAATAGGGCAACCTAGTATCAGTTCCAATGTCGCCCTAGAGTGTACAAGAAGACAAACATTTAGGGTAGAAAAGAAAAGAAAAGAAAACTAGATGAACTTTAACATCCACCGATAATTTCATTGCTTCACTTAAACTTTAACATCCACCAATAATTTCATTGCTTCACTTAAACTTCTCATGGAATGCAAGAAATCTTGGCACATACAGAGACAGCCCGAGAGAATAATTAATACTAATATTTATTTTTCAAATTCTTAAAGAATTTGTATTATCTAGGAAGGTAGTTACGTTGAGCCTCATTTGTTTCATTCACAAGTTTTATATAGGGTGTAAGAGTTTTGCGTTTTCTGGTTGCTGAATTTATATATATCCCAAATTGTCAAATCTAAAGTTGGTGGCTTTATACCAAACGGTCACAGAAATTTCGATCCAAGCTGCTATGCGAGCTGCATCGATCTCCTTTTCATTTTTGACTATTACTAGTAAATATATGTATAACAAAAAAATTAAAGGGAACATAAATGTAAGCCAATAGAAGCAACTGGCTAAAAAAAATTTAGTCAATGTTTAATTGAATAGAACGATTACAGTTAAGTAAATGTCGAAATTGTACATGTCTTTTAAGTACAATGCGAGACACGTCTAATCGTTGAAGTAACCAAGGTACTCATAGGCGGACTCAGAATTTGAAAGTGGCATGACCATTGTCGAATAAAATTTGAGCAAATACTAAAGTCGACATCGAACCTAGGCAGCGCACCAAAAGTCAAGTTGTGTCCCCTAAATCGACCAATGCAACTGTCTATAAACTTTAATCTTAAGATGGCAATCAAAATATACTTATTACTTAAAATATATATACATATATTTTTTTCGAAGTTACCGAGTGCTGGTGATCCCCCTACTCCGAAGGTAATGTGTTGGTCGTGCTATAATTAGAATAGCGTATCAAGTAATGGAGTTGATATTAGTATAACATGAGTACTGCAGTGAAATCATGATTGATGATCCAACAACCGGAGCTTTTTCTTTTGTGTTTTCTATTAGGAGTATGCAAACCTGGAGAAAGCTGGATTCTTGCAGTTATGGGAAACTAGATTCTTAAAGACTTCCCGTAAATATGGATTTCATAATCATTCAGAAGCCAAACTTTTGTAATCTTGAAGATTTTAGGCATGTGTTTAGAGCAATGACAATTCTCTACCTATATTCATCGAAAAAGCCAAAAAGAGGTACCAAAGTAAAAGAAAAGAAAACTTAAAAAGTCTTCAGTTAATCCCCACCCCCACCCCAAAACAGAAAGAATCTGTCTGGAGAGAAATAGAGATAAATATTTGGGGTGGGGGGGGGGGCGGCGGGGGGGGGCTATGGTTTAGAATTAAGTATTGCTGGTGAATGATTATGTGTTCCAAAGGGTTGATGTTTATTTGCAAAAAGTTTAATTAACATCAACTTTTTAGCAAGCATGATTACTAGTTGTGATAAGCTCCAAATCCTGTTTACTTCAACTTGGATATTCCATGGGGGAGGTTTCTACAAATTTTAAATGAGGGTAAAAGATCAATCTTTTTTTTTTTTTTTTTTTTTGTAACTATCTACTTTCGTTGATTACCAAGAAATCATTTACAAATCCAGCTAGACTTTATAACTGAGTCTGCTGAGCTGATAACAAAACAAAGAAAAGCTCACTATCTGTATCTCTCCTTCACTTCCTAGCTAGGAAATCTACAGTTTTGAAGTAACAACCTAATAGTATCATTAGCTCTAACATGACAAGTATATGCTATTTCTCTAGCTATAGTTTCACTTGATCTCTCCTTCCAGACAAATGTTCTATTATTCCTCTCAATCCAAATTGCATAGACAAACTCTGCATACACCAACTTCACAAGTCTTGCATGGTTTGTTTTCCCTTGTGTATGTTGCTCTATCCAGTGCTGCATATGGCTCCATGAACTCATTGCCGGCCAAACAATTTGTTACTAGTTCATTAGTTTACCCCACACTTGCCTGCCAATTGCACATTCAGCAAACAAATGATCCTTGCTTTCATCTACCAGTTTGCACATATTATAGTTGGTATCAACTTACATCCCCCAATTTTTCAACCTTGTTGTTGTGAGCAGAGGCGGACTCAGGATTTGAGCACGACGGGGCACCGCTGTATGCTAATCACTAGCGATAAAATTCGGTGTGCAACTCTTTGAAAACTTAACGATTATGATAACTTATCATCCAAGTATTATTAAAAAAAGTTCTAAAGAAAAAAAAAACCACCAAACATATATATATATATATATATATATATATATATATATATATATATATATATATATATATATATATATATATATATATATATATATATATAGAGAGAGAGAGAGAGAGAGAGAGAGAGAGAAGAGAGATTTCTTCGCAAAATGGGTACTATGGGAAGAGAAGGAATAAAATTAATTAAGTTGACTATTGTGTATTAGTACTAAACTATAAATAAATTAAAAATAAAGATAAAAGTAAGAAAAAAGCAATTTGCTATTAAATATAAATTACACTGTATTCAAAGAACTAAAATATTAATTAAGGTGACATTGTATATTAGTGCTAAATTATAAAGATTTCTTGGCAAAATGAGTGCTATGGGAAGAGAAGGAATAAAATTAATTAAGTTGACTATTGGGTATTAGTACTAAACTATAAATAAATTCAAAAAAAAAATAAAAGTAAAAAATAAAGTAATTTGCTATAATATAAATTACACTGTATTCAAAGAACTAAAATATTAATTAAGTTGACTATTATATATTAGTAATAAATTATAATTGAATTCAAAAAAAAGAGATAAAAGTAAAAGATAAAGCAATTTGCTATTAAATATAAATTACATTGTACTCAAAGAATAAAAATAGAAAGCAGGAGAAAAAAACTTAACGTGGGTTTCGAACCTATGTCATCAGCAAATTTGAGAATTTAAGTGCCAAAAGCAACCAATTCTCCCATCTATCTCTTTGTTTCTGGGGGCACACTTAAAATATTAAGAGGTCCCGTATAAATGTACAGATATATATAATATGTATATACAGGCTTTTTGTCGAGGCTAACGGGGTCACGTGACCCCTCAACTCACAACGTAGGTCCGCCTCTGATTGTGAGTAACATGTCCTATTGTTGAAGCCATACTATAAGTAGTGCTTTTGGCCTTGCTACATTATCACACATGAGGTTTTTCCAGTTAACTTTGGGCAGCATTTTCATGTAGATGCTTCTGATCATACTTGTACTGCTCGCAAAGTCAGGTTGCACATGACATAGTTCCTCTCTTGTCTTAAGTATTTTCCTAACCATCCAGCCTGCTTGGTGAGGGATAGACATACTCTCCATGTGCTGCTCTTTTATGTAGTATTCATGAATCCATTTAATCCAAAGGGTGTCTTTCTTCCTATTCAATTCATAGCAGGTCTTTGTTATGGCTGCCTTATTCCAGAGCTTTAGGTTTGTAAGATTTAGCCCTCCTGCTAATTTAGGTAGACACATTTTGCTCCATGATACCGGTGATTTTCTAGTAATTTTATTTGCTCCAGACCAGACAAAGCTTCTGCAATAAGCTTCAATAGCTTTCACCACCTTAGCAGGTATGATGAACATCTGTGCCCAGTATGATTGAATGCCAAAAAGCACTGATTTTACCAATTGAACTCTGCCTGTATATGATAACTTCTTTATTGTCTATGATAAAATTCTGGCTGTGATCTTGGCTACTAAAGGCTGCCATTCTACTAATTTCAATTTTTTAGTAGCCAACGGAATCCCTAGATATCTGAATGGTAAGTCCCCATGTCCATATCCTAGTAGCTACTGAATATCATGCTTGGTAGATTCTGAAACACCACCATAGTAGATAGCACTTTTGGACAAGTTAGCCTGTAGGCCTGAAGCAACAGTGAATATACCAAATTTCTCATGTAAAAGGTCTACAGAGGTTACACCACCCTTAGCAAATATTCGGAGGTCATCTGCAAAGCACATATGTGTGACATTCAGTTTAGAGCATTTAAGGTGATATTTGAACTGCTTATCTTCCCTCAGGGCACTAAGGTTTCTACTCAGGTACTATATGATAATAGCAAACAGAAAGGGAGACATTGGATCCTCTTGTCGAAGTCCTCTTGCAGCATCAAATATTGGAGTTGACTCTCCATTTATAACTATGGAGTAGTTGAGTGTTGTGATACATTCCATCACCCATCTGACAAACTTTTGAAGAAATGTAATTCTACCAACATTTGTTCCAGGAACCTCCGGTCCATAGTGTCATATGCTTTTTGGTTATCCACCTTGATCATGCATCTAGGTAAAATATGTTTTCTTGTGTATGCTTTCACCAATTCATGAGCTAGGATCACATTATCTACAACTTTCTTCCCATTTATAAAGCCTAATTGAGTCTCTATGATAAGGTTAGCAATCACTTTCTAAATTCTCCCTGCTAGGATTTTGGCTATAATTTTATAAAGTATTATGCAACAGGAAATTGGTCTATATTTCTTGATTGTAGCAGGGTTGGCTATCTTTAGATGGGGGCTGTCGCCGCCTGATAGAGGCAGAACTTTGTGCCGACCTGTTGCTGTACAATTAATTCCTCTATACATTATACCTGTTGTGAAGAGTTCTTGTG
The DNA here is from genome assembly GCF_000715075.1 of Nicotiana tabacum. NCBI lineage: Eukaryota > Viridiplantae > Streptophyta > Magnoliopsida > Solanales > Solanaceae > Nicotiana > Nicotiana tabacum. The sequence goes on from NC_134081.1 coordinate 102,034,388, forward strand.
CAGCTTCAATGATCTCAATTTTTAATGATAGGCCATGCTCTTTTATAGAACACAAAATTATAACCATTCACTCATGGGGCTTTGTCATCCCCTATGGAGTTGAGACCATCATAAATTTCCTTTTCTGTGACCTCCTCACATAATTCGATCTGTTGGGCATGATTTAGGACATTCCCTCTTTTTATGAATTTCTTGTTTACTGTTGTCACAGTAGGTAGAATTGTCCCCATAAGTGACCTATGAAACTGTATTCTTTCTTGGTATCTGCTACATCAACTAGTCTCCTTCCCTCTTGAGAGCCAAGTTCTAGGATTTGCTTCTTCTATTTTTTGTCTCTTATAATAGCTGAAAAATAGCTAGTGTTGGCATTTCCAAGTTTTAGCCACATTGCCCTGGCCTTTTGTTACATGACACTCTCTTCAATCATAAACTATTTCTCAAGTTGGAAAATGAGGTTCTTCTCTTCTACTGGAGTTCATCTTAGTATTGTTTGCTTATCTTGATTTGAATCTCTTGTAGGTCATCTCTTGCTTGATTTAATCTTGTTGCAATACTCTTGAACTCAATTTTATTTAGCATCTTTAACTTCTCTGTGAGATCCTTCTGTTTCATCCATATATTTCTCATCTTGTGCAAGTGATTCCTCTGTGTCCAACATTCCTCCACTAATTTAAGAAATATGTCATGTTTGCCCAGACAATGAAGAATTTAATAGAAGATTTGATGTTCGGTTCTCTAATGTTAGTGGCTATCATCATAGGACAATGATTTAATATATGTGGGAGTTTATACTCATTAGTTAAATGCCCAAATTGCATCATTCATTCTGCATTTCCCATATCTCTGTCTATTCCACTCCAGATTCTATCTCCTCTTTGTGTTTATTTGTCTATGTGTAGTAGTCTCCTTTCCAAGGCAGTTCATTGAGCATCAGATGTTGGCATGTTTCACACAATTGGCAAAGTCCCTTATCTCAAGACTAGTAACTGTTGCACAATGCAGCCTGTCTTGTATACATAGTATTTGTGAGAAAGGACGGGAGAATATATATAATTGATATTGGATGTTCAATACAATACAAGAGGTCCTTATTTATAGTTATACTATACAAGGACATACTACTCATATTCCAATGTGGGACAAGACTACACTATGTACATAGTTGTAAACTAACACTCCCCCTCAAGCCGGTGCAGACAAATCATATGTACCGAGCTTGTTACATATATAACCAATACGAGGACTAGCAAGAGACTTGGTGAAAATATCTGCAAGTTGATCATTCGATCTCACAAACTTTGTAGCAATCTCTCCTGAAAATATCTTTTCTCTGACGAAGTGACAATCAATCTCAATGTGTTTAGTTCTCTCATGGAACACCGAATTTGATGCAATATGAAGGGAAACTTGATTATCGCACACAAGTTCCATCCAATTGAATTCACCAAATTTTAACTCCTTGAGAAATTGTTTGGTCCGGACTAGCTCACATGTTGCCATAGCCATTGTTCGATATTCTGCTTCTGCACTAGATCGAGTAACTACATTTTGTTTCTTGCTCTTTCAGGACACCAAATTGCCTCCTACTAAAACACAATATCCAGACGTAGAACGCCTATCAGAAGGTGATCCTGCCCAATCAGCATCTGAGTATCCAACGATCTGCTCATGATCTCGATCCTCAAACAGTAACCATTTGCCTGGAGCCGATTTTATATACTGAATAATGCAGACAACTGCATTCCAATGACTATCACAAGGAGAATTCATAAACTGACTTACAACACTCACATGATAAGAAATATAGGGTCTAGTCACTGTGAGATAATTTAATTTACCAACCAGCCGCCTATAGCTTGCAGGATCGCTAAGCGACTCCCTCTGTCCTGGCAGAAGTTTAGAATTCGCATCCATCAGAGTGTCAACAGGTCTGCAACCTATCATCCATGTCTCCTCAAGAATGTCTAAAGCATATTTTCTTTGAGAAATAACAATACCTAAGCTAGACTAGGCAACCTCAATACCTAGAAAGTACTTCAATCTGCCTAGATCCTTAGTTTGGAAGTGCTGGAAGAGATGCTACTTCAGCTTGGTAATACCATCCTGATTAGTGCCAGTAATAATAATATCATCAACATAGACTACCAGATAAATACAGAGACTTGAAGCAGAGTGCCGATAAAACACAGAGTGATCAGCTTCACTACGAGTCATGCCAAACTCCTGGATAATTGTGCTGAACTTACCAAATCAGGCTTGAGGAGACTGCTTTAAACCATAAAGTGAACAACGCAAGCGACATACAAAGCCACGAGACTCTCCCTGAGCAAAAACACCAGGTGGTTGCTCCATATAAACCTCATCCTCAAGATCACCGTGAAGAAAGGCATTCTTAATGTCCAGCTGATAGAGGGGCCAATGACGAACCACATCCATGGATAGAAAAGGGCGGATTGAAGCCACTTTAGCCACGGGAGAGAAGGTATCACTGTAATCGAGCCCAAATATCTGAGTATATCCTTTGGAAACAAGACGGGGCTTAAGTCGATCAATCTGGCCATCGGGACTAACTTTGACTGTATAAAAACAATGACAACCAACAGTAAATTTACCTGAGGGAAGAGGAACAAGCTCCCAAGTACCACTTATATGTAAAGCAGACATCTCGTCACTCATAGCATGTCGCCATCCTGGATAAGACAACGCTTCACCTGTAGACTTAGGGATGGAAACCGAGGACAAAGAAGATATAAAAGCATAATGGGGAGATGAAAGACGATGATAACTCAAACGGATATAATGAGGATTAGAGTTAAGTGTGGTCCGTATACCTTTCCGAAGTGCAATCGGTGTACTAGGAGCAGGGTTCGCAGTAGGAGCAGGGTCGGGTGCAGGACGAGAACCAGTTGGGCCTGATGTAGGGCACGAACGAAGATGATAAGTCAAGAATGGTGTTCCTGTGGCTGGGGAACTAGGAGGAACAACACTAGACTCCTCAACGGTTGGTATGGGTGAAACATATGTGGTCGAAGGTGAGGGAAGAGCTATAGTAAACTCCTCAAAGGTCCGTATAGGTAAGACCTCAGATATATCATAGTGGTCAGCAGAAGTAAAGAAAGGTTTAGACTCAAAAAATGTGACGTCAGCTGACATAAGGTACCTACGAAGATCAGGTGAATAACAACGATATCCCTTCTGAACACGAAAGTAACCAAGGAAGACATACTTGAGAGCACGATGAGCTAACTTATCTTTCCTAGGAACTAAGTTATGAACAAAACACGTGCTCCCAAAAACACGAGGTGGAAGAGAGTATAAGGCTGACTGGGGAAACAATACTGAATGCAGAATCTGATCCTTGATTGGAGATGAAGGCATCCGATTAATCAAATAATAAGCTATGAGAACTGCATCGCCCCAAAAATGCAACAGAACACGAGATTCAATTAGAAGTGTGCGAGCAGTCTCAATAAGGTACCTATTCTTTCTCTCTGCAACCCCATTTTGCTGAGGGGTATAAGGACAAGATGTCTGATGAATAATTCCTTGAGAAGTCATAAACTGCTGAAACTGAGAAAATAGATATTCTAAGGCATTACCACTGCGAAAAATGCGAATAGAAATACCAAATTGATTTTTGATTTCAGCACAAAAACTCTGGAATATAGAGAATAACTCAGAACAATCTTTCATTAAGAAAATCCAAGTACATCTCGAGTAATCATCAATAAAACTAACAAAATAATGAAATCCCAAGGTTGAAATGACTCTACTAGGACCTCATATATCAGAATGAACTAAGGAGAAAACAAACTCTGCATGACTCTCAACACTACGCGGAAATGAGGCTCGGCTATGTTTTTCAAGCTGACACGACTCACAATCTAATGTAGACAAACTGGATAAACTAGGCACCATCTTTTGAAGTTTGGATAAACTCGGATGTCCTAAACGTCTGTGGATTAGATCTGGAGGATCTGTAACTAGACATATTGTGGAAGAACTGAGTAAGTTAAGGTAGTAAAGGCCTTCCGATTCACGTCATGTACCAATTGTCCGTCTCGTACTGTGGTCCTGCATAATAAAATAATTGTTAATAAAATGTATACCATAATGGAGGGAATGAGTCAAATGATTAACAGATGCAAGACTAAAAGGACAACCAGGGACATAAAGAACGAAATCTACGGTGATAGAAAACAAGGGGTTAGGTTGTCCAACTCCTTTTGCCTTGGTTTGACATCCATTGGCTAAAGTAACAATGGGAAGAGACTGTGAATATACAATATTCGACAAAAGTGATTTATTACCAGAGATGTGATCAGAAGCGCCTAAGTCCATGATCCATGGTCCAAGAGTACTAGACTGGAAAACACAAGAAAAAGAATTACCAGCAACAGAAGTATCAGTCTGGGCAATCGAGGCTACTTGTGGAGATGTCTGCTTACTTGTTCGATACTGAAGGAGCTCATTATATTCTTTTTTAGATACAGAAAAACCCTGGTTACCTATAGTTTTGGTCTAAGCAACGTAAGTATTTTTAGGTAGACGACCATGTAAGGAATAACATATTTCACGAGTGTGTCCAAGTTTGTGACAATAAGAACACTTGGGTCTAGATCTCCCAAAACGATCTCCTCCTCGTCTATTCTCCATAATTTGACACACCCGAACATCTACTGTCTGGGATGCGAGAACAGAGAAATCAAGTATCTGTGATGAGATCACAGGGTGACTTGGTGCTACAGTAAGGGGGAGTAATCGAGAGAATAATTCATCAACTGTGGCGACAGTCGGACTAGCCAAAATCTAGTCTCATACTGAATCAAGATCATTAAGAAGTCCAGCGAGGATAAGAACTAGAAACATCTTCTGTCGATGCTCTTGTTGTTTTTCCACACTAGCAGAAACTGGTATCAACTTCTCAAATTCCTCCATGACTGCATGTACTTGACCCAAGTAAGTAGAGATATCTAATTCCCGCTTCTTTAAGTTTGTCATACGTGATATCACATCATAGAAGCGAGATATTACATTAGTGTATAAGGTACGAGCCTTCGCCTAAACCAAATAATATGTCTGGAATGGACGAAATAAAGGCATCAACTTGGAATCAATAGAACGCCACAAGATGCTACATAATTGAGCATCGATCTTTGCCCAAAGTGCTATCGCCTTTTTATCTCCTTCACTAGACTGTTTGATTAGATGATCTTGAATACCTTGACCTTTACACCACAACTCGACAGTTAAACCCAAGCTAATTAGTTTGAACTTTCCATTAAGGGTTCCGAGGTAATCATAATACTAGAGTTTCCAGAACCCATTTTTTAGACCCAAAAATATCAAATCCCAAAGACATGGTTATAAATTATTATCAAATAAGAGAAACAATCAACGGTAATACACTGAAACAGAGTAAGGAAACACAGAAACAGAATAAGTAAATATTATATCTGCTGGAATCTTACTATAGCTACCGAAAAAAACTCAAAGTAGTCGGAATAAAATGAAAACAATAGGGGTAGGATCGAAATTACCAGGTGACCCAATTGTTCTCAAGGAAGCTTTTCAAAAAATGGCCGGAAGTGGTGATACATGCCAGTGCGTGAGCTTCTGGTGGCGCGTAGAGGCACATGGGGAGGCTGCTTCCGGAGATTTTCACTGGAATTTGGTCGCCGGACAGTGACGACTCTTGTGGTAGTATTGGATTTTGCACAACACTGACGGAGACGAAGCATACGCAAAACAGCCTTAAAAAAGTCACCGGAAAAAGACTTCTGGTGACTGATTTCTCTTCCCGGAATCGCTGGAATTTATGCACAGCGATAAATCTCTCACAATTGCTCTGATACCATGTGAGAAAGCACGGGAGAATTTATGTTATTGATATTGGATGTTCAATGCAATACAAGAGGTCCTTATTTATAACTATACTATACAAGGACATACTACTCCTCTTTCAATGTGGGACAAGACTACACTATGTACATAACTGTAAACTAGCAGTATTGAATTAAAATCTTCCCAAATAAGCCAAGGCTTAGAGCATGTGTGTGAGAAGATCACTAATTACTACCAAAGTTCTTTCCTCTACTCCAATGTATTATGACCATAGATCATTGTCACGTCACAATCTATTACTTAATTCCTGCTAATCACATTACAGTGAATAAGTTGTGCTTCCTTCTTCAGAATCTTAATCTTATATACATTATTGTCCCATGGTATCCAAATTCTCCCATTCATTGCATGTGTATAATTAGCTTCAAACCCCCATCCAGGAGCAATTAATTGCTAAATCTATTTGTTTTATGATCTTTTACCCTTGTCTCTACTAGCCCTTCTAACTGGACTATGTTTTCTCTGAGGTATCTAGTTAGTTCTTTCTGCCTATACCTCTTATTTAACCCCCTCACATTCCATGCTAACCAAGGCATTAATGATGGAATATAAAGCCTCATCCTATGTCAGAAGGGAGTAATTGCGCTACCACAACATCATCATATTGTAGAACATCAAATACAATTCTCACTGGGATAACAACCTCAACTAGTTGATTCACCGGTCTACCATTAATTTCTGTAGCTACCCTCCCTTTCAATAGTTGTTTCTCTCTAGCTTGTGAGTTCAATTCTTCCTTATCTTCACTCTCTATTAATTGTTGATCTTGTTTAATGGTCTCTGCATAGCTAGCTCCCTTCTGATCAGTAGTAGAGGTAGCTGGAACTCTTTTATCAACCTTTGGCACCCAAGTTGGCACCACTTTCTGAGGACCTCTTTTCCTTTTTGGCATGTTGGGCTACTTGAGTTCCTCTTTCTTCAATTCCTTCATTTTTTGTGCAACACAATTATGTCATATCATTAGACAATCTTCACAGCACTCTGGTTTCCATTCAAATATCATTGGCTACTGAAATGTCTTTCCTGAAGGGCCTATCATAGTTACTTCATTTGGTAGGGTCTTGGTGACATTGACTTCTATAAGCATTCTAGCAAATGAGATTCTAGTTTGCTTTGTTGTGCATTCATCTGCATATTTTAGGATACCAATAGCACTAGCTATCCTACTTAGAGAGTCTCGACTCCAGCAGCTCATGTGAAACTTGAAAACTTAACTTACAAAGGTAATTCTGTGAGAAACTCGGCATTAAAATCAAACTCTGGGCACTATTTTTTCAATATCATAGGTTTGTTGTTAATACTTTACGGGCCTGCATATTTTATTTCATTTAAATATGCTATGGATTGGAATTTAATAACATAGTATCCTTCCTCATGATAATAAACCTCATGTTCTGCCACCATATTCCTATTTTAGGTCACATACTTCTTCATAAAATTGTACCCTGGCATTTCTCCTATCACATAGACTACTAGTGCATCCTTTCATTTATCAGTTTCTCTATATGTTTCTTCTTTGTCAAGTTTGACCACAATATTTCCTTCAACCAATTTCGGATGTATGTAATCAAGAGACATACCATTTGTTGTTGCTCGATTTCGAGTTAATAGTCCGGACCAAGTGAAATCTGGAATTTCCTCTCTTGTTGCCAGCTCAGGATTCCTCATTGCTGGTTGTTTAGGTTGTGTCGTATGCTGTTGCTCATCAATTCCTATCAATTTCTCCTGTGGAGCTCCGCTAAGATTTAATTTCTTAACCCCAGTGGTTGATTTGGCTGTCAATACCAGGGGGAGAGATGGGAATTGGGTTGCTAATGGTGTTACAACTTGTTGTTCATTGTCATTTTCTAGGGTTTCTGCTATTACCTTAGTACTGACTGAGCTTCCCACTGTTACAATTGTTTGTTTTTTCGGTTGTCCTCGCCCTCTAGCCATGGTTATCACTGTCGGCGTAGGTTAGCTTAACGTGCGCCGAGAGTCTAGGCTAAAGAGAAGTCTTTTTTTTTTTTAGGACATGATTAATATTTTTCAACTGAAAAATCCGTGAATTATTCATTCTTGCAATAAAGTTCCAATTCGTATGTCACTGCTCTTGCTTCTACACAATTTATGAGTTTTATGACTTTGTCATTGTTGGCTTTCTCCAAAGAATTTTTTTCCCCCTCGATATGTCTTTCTCTTGTTCTCTCCATTTTAATAGTTTAGACCATATTACCAACAACAAAAAAAATACTCCCTCCATCCCAATTTATGTGAAGATATACACATTTTGGAGAGTCAAACGAATTATTTTTTTATCATAATTTTTTCATATACTTTTGAAATATTTTAAATTATTAATTATTATGACTTATAGTACTTTTTCATATTTTTCAAATATATATATATATATATATATATATATATATATATATATATATTTTATTTTAAAAATTAAAAAATCCTATATCCAAATGCCTAGTCAAAAGTAAGAAATTTGAATCTCGAAAAATAAAAAATATCATATAAATTGAAACATAGGGAGTAGTACTTTAGACCAATTAGATATATTACATAAAATACAATTAGAATTAGAGTTCAGTTTGGATTTTCGTGTTCATAATAGGGTTGGCATCTCACTTTCCGAATTTCCCAACAAATTATGGAGGGAGTTACTTGTAGGAGAATGTGATTCACCTTGTTACCAAAACTAAAATTAACTTTTTCAGCCTATGATTGCCTATAAATTGCTAAGCATGTTGGGCATTTTCATCAAGATAATTATTTTACAAAAAATTGCGGGTATATAACATTTTAGTTATTTAGTTTTCCGCATAAAAAGTAACTTTCTTAATGATAATACTGGCACATATAGTATCTTTTTCTTGGATGTTCCTATACGAAGATATAGTTTTTTTTTTTTTCGATAAACGGAGATATAGTTAAATAAACTAAATTGCGTGCATACACCAAATTAAATAGTGATAAGTTTCTCAAAAAATGATTACATTAAGCGCTATCATTTTTTTTTCCACAAGCATTAGCAGGTATGGCCGCTGATAATTAAAAATCAAAATGTAAGTTTGGTGCATGGTTCAAATCTCATTGGGATCAAATTGTGATTTTTCTCGTGAATCTCTTGTCCAGACGGGGATTGGCCTGTTTTGATCATATCATGAAGGTGATATTTACACTAGAAGACCACTTCTGTGTCATACGTTGTTTTTTTTTTTTTATAAATTAGCGACTCTTTCAAAATTAGATACCCGATTTGACTAGTATTAGATTTTGAATTTTAAACTTCAGACCAAGTGCCTAATTTAGAAGTTCAAACCACAGCTGGTCGATATCGTAAAAGCGTTCATTTCTAAACATAAGACTACAAAAGTGGCTATTTATGTAAATTAGCTGAAGGAGGAGACTCTTAATCACACAAAATGGCTTCAAATTTTCATTTTCGGAGTTTAGAATTAGGGGACTTAAACTAGCTGCAGGTAAATATCTACATTAATCATGAATTGATACTCTAAAACAGTTGGCTGGCCAGCCACCTGTTGAAACTGTTCAAATTATACTGATCATAAAGATACTTTACACGTGTAGACAATAAATTTGTGTCAGGAGATAATCGAGACCGAAAATATTGCAATAATTGTAGTATTTGATTTCGAGTAATTTGAGTGCTACAATCTGTATGATTCTTCTGATTCTACTTTTTCAATATAAACTCAAGGGCCTTTGAGCTTGATCTTGAATTTGAAATTGATTTATCTGTCGCGAACATTTTGATTGTTGCCACGAATTATATCACGAACAAGTAGCCTTGATCTTGAACGTCTTGTATTTAATTTGACTTCGTTCTTGATCTTGAATACTTGAAATTTGTGTTGAAGTGTTTGAATGCTTGAACACTTGCAGTTTTTAGAGAATTGTGGTATTTGATCCACGAGCTCCCTTGTGTCTTCTTGTTATAACTTCTTGTCCCTTTTCTGGGTTATGAAGACCCCTATTTATAGTTGTGGGAGGAAAAATTATGATAAGAACAAACTCATTCTGACCAATCAAATTGAAGTGTGACAAGGCCACATTTGATTGGCCAGAACATGTCACTTGCACACGTGGCGTGGTTTTATTGGCCTTTTAATGTGACTTCGCATGCCTTGTCATTTTGAGACGTGGTATGATCCTATTGGCTCTTCCGTTTGACTTAGCGTGCCACGTCATTTGACACGTGACACTAAACTGGACCTCTAGGAAAATGACATATTGGGCCTAATGAAATGGGCTCATCATTTGTAGCCCAACCGAATGGGCTAGCCTAGTAGATTTAGACTCATTTATTTAACACTTATGTGTTTGACTAATATAATTAATCTAACTATATTAGCCCGTAATATTTATTTGAACTAATATACCTTGAATTTAAAGTACAGTCCAAATAATTTTATGAATTTAAATCCAATAAAATTTAAATGTCTACAAATGCCCCTGCTTCAAAACTTATCAAAATATCAACTTATCAAACTTTGAAAGACCGGGCTTGAAGTATCCACGCTTACACACTTGTGCAAATTGCAAGTTGTTTATCATATGGATGAAAGCTATCAATTCTCAAGCTTTCGATAATTTTCAAACTTATTTTATTTAAGGTTAATGCAATTGCAAAATTGGATAAACTTTCCAACTTGATTAATGCAGGATCCCACATGCCCATGTAAAATCCAAAATCAATTGTGAATGAAAATAAAGACAATGCCACTAAAGACAATGCACTATATCTTTTCCAATGTCCCAATTCTCACGTGAAATACCAATGAGGTGATGCAAGCATATACCATTATTGTCTCCAATAAGGAAACACAAACAATTTGCTCCACTTAACATATAGAGAAGAGACGCTTGGATATTCTTCATCCGAGATGTATTTTGAGACGTGTCTGTCATTCTTGACTATCATCGTCAAATTCCAAACCCAATATGCACAGCTAGCATTTTCTTAGTTTGAGTAGGAATCAAATTATAGCATCCCAATTTGTGATGGAAACTAGTTGTTAGCCGCCTCTTTTGTTGATCCCACACCGGCAAAAGACTCTTTTGCGCCAACTTCCAGAACTTATATAAACCCCATGCGCTCACATCAAAGGGGTATCAATTTTTGACATCTTCAAGTCGTTTTATTTTTAAATCCTGTTTCGGCGACCGGTGCTAGTGCTCGAGGTAATTTTCTTTTCTTTTGCGATTTTTTTTTTCAGGTAAGAAAAAAGAAAAGTCCAATTCTATGACAACATATAGAAGGATCAAATCCATCACAAAATATAGGAGGACAAATCCCTTGCAATATATAGACGAAAAAATCCCTTGCACCATACATACAGAAAAATCAACATCACCATATAGGCGGACAAAATCAACATCACCATATAGACGGACAAATCTACATCATCATATAGAAGGATAAATTCTCATCATCACATAGAAGGATCAACCCGCAACAAAATTGGCTTAAGGTACAAAAGAACTTAAATGTCCATCTTAAGCTTGAAAAATTACAGATTCTTTAAGGGCAAATCCACGAAGAGGCCAACTTAAGGTGCAATGGGACTTAAACGTCCACCTTAAGTTTGGAAAATTATAGTTCTTTTTAAGGACAAACCCGCGTAAGGCCAACCTAAGGTGCAAAGAGACTTAAACGTCCGCCTTAAGATTAGAAAAATAAAAAGTTTCAACTCGAAGGGTTGGTGGACTTGACTACTTCGACATGAACACTTGGAAAACATTGAAGATTTGTTTGACTTTGCAAACTTCAACTTGGAAACCGATAAACTTGAAGATTTGATGGGCTTAAAGACTTGGCAGACTTCGATACTTTATCTCGAAAAGCGGTGGACTTTTAAACTTTAACTTGAAAAATTAGCAGACTTGAAAACTTCAACTTAGAATACTTAGAAGGCTTGAATACTTCAACTTGAAGACTGATGAATATGAAGGCTGACGGACTTGAAGACTTCAACTCGAAGACTTCATCTCGAAGACTTAGAGGGCTTAAATACTTCAACTGGAAGACCGGCGAATGCTTGAATACTTCAGCTTGAAGACCGAAAGACTTGCAAACTTCAACTTGAAAATTGACGGACTTGAAGACTTCAACTTGAAGACTTAGAGGGCTTAAACATTTAAACTTGAAGACTGACGAGCTTGAAAACCGACGGACTTTAAGACTTGGCAGACTTTGAATACTTCAAACTGAAGGCGTAGCAGCCAAGATAAATTCAACTTGACTTGGTATTAAAGACTCCAACTTGAAGATTTGTCCTTCTACTAAAAGACTACACCCATCCATCAAAGATGCCAATTTTCTACGGAGACTTTCCCCCATTGAACCATCAATCTTTGATAAGGCACAAAGTTCAACGAAGGAATACATGTAAGCCCGATTTTTTTTAAGTCCTAATCAAGTTGATTATATTCTATCATGCTTCATTAAAACAATGATTGGGGCAATATGTATCTTTTGAACTCATGCGACTGAACTTAGAATGAAACTCTAAGCTGTCTATGTACCTCGATGAAGAGGATCAAGTCATACCGTAGTTCAGAATGGGTGAATTTTTTTTTAGTGCTCTAACTTTTGCCTAGGCCGTCTCTTTCGAGATTTTTAACCTTAGCGGATATTATTTTTGGGTCTGTACACAGTTTATACTCTTGCGGGCCAGGAGTAACATGCAATTTATGCTCTTGCATTGAGTAGCGTAGAAATTTGTAATTTAAGCTCGTATTTTGAGGAGCTTTGCAACCTGAAGATTTTGCTCAAATTTGAAGAGTTTCATGACATGCAATTTAGGTTTGTGCGTCTAGGAGTGTTGCAACTTGAAGATTTTGCTCAAATTTGAAGAGCTTCATGACATGCAGTTTAGGCTTGTGCGTCTAGGAGCGTAGTAATTTGAAGATTTAGCTCAAATTTGAAGAGCTTTGCAACTTGAAGTCTTTGCTCGACTTTGAAGAGCTTTCGATTTGAGTCTTTGCTCAAATTTGAAGAGCTTTGTAACTTGAACACTTTGCTCGAATTTGAAGAGCTTTATAATTTGAAGACTTTGCTCGAATTTGAAGAGCTTTACATCTTAAAGATTTAGTTCAAACTTGGGGAGATTCGTGACATACAATATATACCCATGTGCTAAGAAGCATTATAACTTGCAGTTAGGCTCGTGCGTTAAGGAGTATTATAACTTATAGTTTTAGGCTCGTGCGTTGCGGAGCATTATAACTTACAGTTTTAGGCTCGTACGTTAAGGAACATTATAACTTGCAGTTTAGGCTCATGCGTTGAGGAGCATAGTGACATGCATAGACTCTTCGGTTTTATTTTCGGATGAGAACTTGCCCCTATCCTCGCCTTCTTGTTCTTCTTCTTCTTCTTCTTCGTCATAATGCTCAGATACATGTAGCCCTTGATCGGCACTTATGGCCATATTTAGTTCCATATCATGAGCACGGATTGCCTTGTAAGATATAGCGAAGACCCCAATGCATGCCTTGAATGCACATTTGGATGCCAGAATTTTCGCGAAGGAGATCTTTGCAGTTAAGGCTTAAGCTCCTCCAGCGGTTAATGAAGTCAATAACTAGCTTATCCTTTCCTTGATGAGTGTTTGTAAGTTCGATCATGGCTTTATGCCTTGTAAGATATATCAAAGACCCCAATGCATGCCTTGAATGCACATTTCGATGCCAGAATTTTCGCGAAGGCGATCTTTGCAGTTAAGGCTTAAGCTCCTCTAGCGGTTGATGAAGTCAATAACTAGCTCATCCTTTCTTTGATGAGTGTTTGTAAGTTCGATCATGCTTACAATGCGTCTTGTGCTATAGAAACGATTGAGAATCTCTTGCTCCAACTACTCCCAACTATCGATAGAATCAAGTTCGAGATCTATATACCAATCGAACATTACCTTTGAGAGAACGAACAAACTGTTTGATAAGATAATCACCGTACGTTCCAACATTGTTGCAAGTTTTAACAAAGTGTGCTACATGTTCTTTTGGATTTTCCTTGCCATCAAATTGTTGTAATTTAGGAGGTTGATAACCAGCATGCATCTTCAAGTTATCAATTCTTTGCGTATACGGCTTTGCATATGTGACATATAATTTGGACGACGACTCAGGCTTATCTTTGATAGCCTCCATGATGAAGTCATTTAATTTCTCAACGGGAATCAGACCTACGACGGAGACTTGGATCTCCTTGGCTGTCGTTGCTTGCTTTTCTGAAGAGTCTCCTTTTTCTTGTGACCTTTGAAAATTTAAAGATATTTGTGTGGATTCTCCTTCTACCATGCTATCCAATTTATTTGTTAACTTGGAAAGTTTAGCATCTTGATCATGCATGCGCTTTGATAGGACTTTAACTGCTTTCATCAAATTTGCAAGTTGTTCTTCTATGGTAGAAGCTTCAATAACCATTGCCTGCATGATTGACGTAGAGGATGAAGAATGGTATAGGTCACAATCGGGATAAAGCTCAGAGGGCGCATTAATGGAGGCTATAGTAGATTTAGTGCTCAAGTCATCATCATCGGCTATCATGGAGGGTTTCTTGGACTTAGATAAACTAAGTTGGGCAAGAACCTTTTCAATCACTTCGGCGACGTTATTCCCTTTTTGGGACGTGCTTACAGAAGATCTCACTCCTTTTGAGGATGAAGATCCCAAAATAGGGGTTGATACGAACGACACTTAGAGTGCTTGTTGTCCTGAAGAGCTTGCTTTGCTCCTTGTAACTGGCTCAAAGCTTTTAAAGGTAACATCGAGTATACTTTCCATATTAGCATAGAACTTGAAATTAATAGCCTTAATAGAAGTTGATCTGGAGTTGATTTTCTGTGAAGCCATTTCGATATTCTTGAACTTTGGTGATTGAAAAGTTGAGATGAGAGGTAGAGATTGTCCCACTGGGCGTGCCAGAATTTGTAGACAATAAATTTGCGTCAGGAAAATAATTGAGACCGAAAATATTGCAATAATCGTAGTATTTGATTTCGAGTAATTTGAGTGTTACAATCTCTATAATTTCTCTGATTCTACTTTTTCAATATAAATTTAAGGGTCTTTGAGTTTGATCTTGAATTTGAATTTGATTTATCCGTCGCGAATACTTTTATTGTTATCACGAATTATATCACGAACAAGTAGCCTTGATTTTGAACGTCTTGTATTTAATTTGACTTTGTTCTTGATCTTGAATACTTGAAATTTGTGTTGAAGTGCTTGAATGCTTGAACACTTGCGGTTTGCAAAGAATTGTGGCCTTTGATCTATGAGTTTCCTTGTGTCTTCTTGTTATAACTTCTGGTCCCTTTTCTGGGTTATGAAGATCCCTATTTATAGTTGTGGGAGGAAAGAATTATGATAAGAACAAACTCATTCTGAACAATCAAATTGAAGTGTGACAAGGTCGCATTTGATTGGCCAGAACATGTCACTTGCACACGTGGCGTGGTTTTATTGGCCTTTTAATGTGACTTCGCATGCCTTGTCATTTTGAGACGTGGCATGATCCTATTGGCTCTTCCGTTTGACTTAGCGTGCCACAACATTTGACACGTGGCACTAAACTGGGCCTCTAGGAAGATGGCATATTGGGCCTAATGAAATGGGTTCATCATTTGTAGCTCAATTGAATGAGCTAGCCCAGTAGATTTGGACTCATTTATTTAACACGTGTTTGACTAATATAATTAATCTAACTATATTAGCCCGTAATATTTATTTGGACTAATATACCTTGAATTTAAAGTACAGTCCAAATAATTTTATGGATTTAAATCCAATAAAATTTAAATATCTACAATATGATCACTATATAGAATTTAAATCCTTTGTCATTATAAATTTATGGTCCTTCAGTATTGCAAATCAATCATTCAATTCTGAATATCAAGTCATAGTTGGAAGAAAATGGAAGTTATTTTCAATGTGTTTCCTAGTTCCCACTAGCTCATGGCAGAATTCAAACCCAAATTCCTTTCAGCCATTCAACTTAAATAGAACTACCTTTTTAACTACTCATGCTGCCTCATTAAATAATCAGGTAGCTATCCTAATTATTGCATATCCCAAATGACTGTCACCAAAGAGGTTAAATATCTCTAGTCAGCCACAAAAGTCCACATAATGTATCAATGTCAATGAAAACTGGCACTTTGCCTGTAGAGGTACAATTCTAAAGGCCCCATTTCAGTGAATGAGGGGCGGCAAATGAAGACCACCACCAACAACAACAAACGGCAATCCAAGAACAAAATTAGATGGAAGGAAGCAGAACAAAACTTAATTGAAAGCATTAAATAAGAATAATTTATCTTAGTATTAGAATTTAGTCAAAAAGCAAGAACTTTCAATACCCTACCTGGTATTTGTGATCCAATAGAATCATAAAGATTTGCAGAATCCAAAGAGTACAAGATGCTTAAATCTAGATAAGACTACTAAGTTCCACTTATGCAGTTTCTTCCTTGCTAATTATTGACAGGAAACATACTGCTCTATTACTTGATCTAACTAGACTGACTTTGGAAAAAAGTAAGGGAGAAGTTTACCATTCTTGTTTACCATCCCTGGCACATTATAAGGAAATGATTCTTGGAGCATTTTCACAACTCTGCGCATTGAGGGGCGATTAGCTGGAATATGGTTAAGACAACATAGACCAATATCAAGAACTTTGCATATATGTTCTTTGAAGGTGGAATTTAAATTTGGGTCGAGCAACTGATCAACTCCTTTCTCGTTCAAGGTGGTGCGTACCCAAGTAGCTAGATCTTTCTCCCCAAATTCTGGACCAACTGGTCTTCTGCCTGTCACCAGCTCCAAGATGACCACTCCAAAGCTATAAATATCGCTCTTTTCATTCACATGAAGAGTATATGCATACTCTGCAGTCAATGAAATTTTACTAGTTAGTACATTAGTTATGGTCACTTTAAATGAAATTGCAACCTTTCCAAAAACTAAGTTACAACTGTCAAAGTATACATGAAAATGATTAAAGCCAGTGATATAGTTTGCGTTTGGACAAAGCAATACCTGGTGCAATGTAACCACAGGAACCAGCAATTACGGACATGGATTCGGCACCACCTTTGCTGGCTGCTTTAACAATTTTCGCCACACCAAAATCTGAAATTTTGGCGCCAAACTCACCATCCAGTAATATGTTGTTTGACTTAACATCTCGGTGAACAATTGGAGGAACACAATCATGGTGCAAATAAGAGAGTCCCTCAGCTGCATCTAAAGCTATCTTGAATCTCAACGGCCAATCCAACAATTTGGCCTTGCAACTGTGCAGCAAATCGCCCAAACTTCCATTCGGCATGTACTCATATACCAAGAGCTTGCTATCCCCAGTATCACAACAGCACCACAATCTAACAATATTCTTGTGCCTAATTTTACCCAGAGTTTCAACTTCCATTTCAAACTCATCTTTATCAGACTCAAGTGCACCAAAACCGGTTTCATCTTTAACTGATCTTTCCCATAGCTTCTTAACTGCTACTGCCTCACCATTGCTTAAGACAGCTTTGTAAACTCTTCCCGAAGCTCCATTTCCAATTACATTAGCTTCATCTAGTCCATCAGGTATTTCGAGTTCACTGAATCCGAGTTTATGGAATGATGTCCACTTTGATATAGTGATTCCTTTCTTAATTTTCTTGAATTTCTGGTACCTCCAAATGAACATAGCAATCCCAACAAGAAAAACAAAGCCAGCAATTGTATAGATAGCTCTCAACACCCACAAATATCGTTCACGATTTCCTCCACTTTTAGCAGTACAAAGACCAGCAACACCTTGACACAAACTTGGGTTTCCTAGAAAGCTATTGCTGTAAACACCCTTATCGAAAAATGCAGGAACAGTCCCCGACAGACGATTATTAGACAAATTTAGCTTATTAAGCTTCAAGCTTTGCAGACTGAGTGGGATTTCACCCGAGAAGTAATTCCCAGAAAGATCAAGATAATTAAGCACTGGCAAAGTCCCAATTTCATCTGGAATTTTCCCCGAAAACCCATTGTTAGCCAAGTTAAGCTCACTGAGTTGCTTCATTGTGTGAATTCCCAAGGGGATTTCCCCTGATAACTCATTGAAACTAAGATCAAGGGTTCCTAACTGACCTAGATGCACTAATGTGCCTGGAATTTCTCCCGTTAGCTCATTATGACTCGCGGAAAACTCAACTAAATTCTTCAATTTTCCTACTTCACTAGGTATAACCCCTGAGAGTTTGTTTCTTGATATTTGCAGGTTAGACATATTTTTGGCACCAGAAATCATGTGTGATATATTTCCTGAAAATGCATTGCCAAAAAGGTCTAAAAGATAAACCTGAGGCAAACTCCAAAACTCAGTAGGGACTTCCCCATATAGCTGATTACCCCTAAACCTGACACGTCTCAAACTCCGACAGTTACCAAGACTAGCTGGAATACTCCCGGAGAACGAATTGTAAATCATAATAAGATCCTCTAAAGCTCCCATTTCACACAAACTTTCTGGAATCTTACCAGAAAATTTGTTGTACGAAACATCAAGATACTGTAAAGCAGAGTTCTTTCCTAGTTCACTAGGCAATGACCCTGAAAATCTGTTAGAGAATAACTTGAGCTCATACAAATTAGCAGACTTAGCTATACTTTCTGGAAATAAACCTTCAAATTGATTCTCAAATAAATTGAGTGACTCAAGTGACAACTCACACAACTCATCAGGAATTGTTCCATTTAACTTGTTAGTTGACACATCGAATCGTCTCAATCTAGTCAAGTTAGACCATCCACTAGGCAAAAATCCAGTAAGGGAATTATTGTATAGCTCAATTTGGACAATACTATTAAGCTGGAAAATTGTACTTGGTATTGACCCAACGAGTCTATTATTGGACACATCAAAATTAGTCAATCGACTCAATTTCTCAATATTAAGTGGAATTGAACCAACAAGATTACACATACTTAGCCATAATGTCTCAAGATTCGTCAAGTTACCAAGTTCAGGAGGAAACTGGCTCGGTGCAAATGGGTTGTAAGCGAGTTCAATTGTCCTGAGACTCGTTACATTACCTAACATAGCAGGAACTTTACCAGTAAGAACATTTTCAGTCAGTATAAGAGTCTCCAGTTGCTGGAATTTTCCGAAACTTGCCGGAATATCTCCCGTAAAATAGCACCCGCTAAGATCAAGGTATCTGCAATAAAAGATCACAAGTTAGGTGGAGTACCAGCTATATTAATGTTCAACATTCATTTTGTTCCATCTGCATTTATTCAAGTACTCAATAATTTGGAGTATCTATAACAGCAGAGAGAAATGTTTTCATTATTTTTTACTGAAATACACATCTCAAAATAGATTACAGCTAGTACATAATATAAATGCTAATGCTTACAGTTTCAGATGCGTCTATAAATTTTAAAATATATACATATAATAAAATCATCCTCATTTAAAATACATCGACTGTAGATCCCATTATTCACCTCTAAACAGACTAAATGCACATATATGACTAAATTTTAGTCCTGTTATTTGACTGGACACGAAATTTACAGAAAAAAAGCTTTAAAAACTTGTAATCTAAAACAAGTCATAATAAATAGAAAGTTTAAGTTGAATTATTTATAAAGATTAAAATGCATATAATAAGAAAAGAGTTTCACGTTAAATTGAAACAGAGAAAATAATTGGTACAGTAAGAAATTTTGAAGAGAAAAACAGGGGAAAGGTGAAATTTAGCTTCAAATTGAGTACCTGAGGTAAGGCAGATCAGCAATTGTTTCAGGAATAGGGCCACCGACGAGATTCTGAGAAAGGTCAAGGTAAGTGAGGCTACGACATTCAGAAATAGAAAGTGGAAGAGTAGAGTTAATAAGATTATTGGAAAGAGAGAGCGATGAAAGTGAAGTGAGGTGGCAGAGGAATATAGGGAAGGGTCCGGCGAGAGAAGCGCCGGAGAGATTAACGGCGATAACGGAGGGAGACGGCGCGTCGTTACAAGTGATACCTGTCCAGTTACAGGGGGTAGGATCCTGTTCAGACCAAGAAGAAAATGCACCTTCTGTGTCGGAAAGAGAAAGTTTTAGTCTTTGCAGATATAGCCCATCTTGATTTAAAGCAAAGATCAAAGGCAGAGTACTCAAAAAGAAGATGAATAGTTGCATGGCTTTTCATGCAAAGAGAAAAGATGTTTAATTGTTTATGTTATAAGTATCATATAAAAATGGTGAAATGGATGTTGCTGAAATTGTTTAAGTAATGTAAATTTTGGAGGGAATTTGTGAAGAAAGAGATAGGAGAAGAATGTAGCTTTAGCCTTTAGTTTGTTGTTTTCTACTTTAGTTTAGGGGTGGATGAGACAGCGGCCTATAGGACTGAGGGAAGAAAAATGAGTTATTGGGAAACTGTAGGATTGGGAAAGGACAAGGGGTGGTTTAATGTGAAAACTTAGTCCAAGTTGTTTGGGGCCTACTGTTTTTTGTGATGTTGATATTGTCCATATAATTAATTGCTCCTACTATTCTTGTTATTGTTAAAAACAGTGTCCTCCTTTTATTTTAAGTTAAAAGAAATTCTCTCATAAAGTTGCTGTTAGTAGTTAGGTTGTTATGGTCAAAATAAAAGAGTAAATTACTACAGTAAAGAGATTTAGCATGATATTCATTTCACGTTTTCTTAACAATAATTTTGAAAAAGGGTCGAAGAAATTTGCAGCTGAGAGTATTACCTCACTAGACTAGGGTAACAAAGGGATATTAATAAAGAGCAACTTATTTTTGCCATATTTTCTTGATGCTTATATACTGTATAGCTAAATTAAACTTTTATTTTTATATATATAATATTTTATGTTAATTTTTTTAAATTTTTTTGCGTGTTTACTTCTTTATATTTAACACGTGAAATTTCTGACTGCTTATATACTAGTTTCAGTTTCACCATTAGTGACCAGTTAAAACATTAGTGAAATACTACCTCCAGTTCATTGCATGTGTAAAATGTTGGTGGCAAACTCAATAAGAATGTATTCCTAGTTAAAATAAAGCTAGAAGGAAAGCAATTTTCCTTCATTTATTTAATGAATGGAAGTAAATGCATAAGGTTCAGTACTTTTGGGAATTGGAGCAAATGGAACTGTATTTTTCCCCATGCCTTGCGGTTAATTAGTGGTAAGAGCAGTAACTGAGCATGTATGTGTAGTCAAACTGAAAAGGAAAGAAAGCAGTATTTAGAAGAATATTCAGCAGTAAAAGTCTCACTGCCACAATTTGGTGTGGCTGTGGGGACTCTCACAGTTCTATTTCCTTTGAACATAAAAAGTGAACTTTGAATCTTTTAAAAGAGAGCGGCCTAGCTCCCACAAAGACTCATGGTTTACTTCTGTTTTCCCATATTTAACAATACTGTACTTTGTTTTTCCAACACTTAGTGGAGAAATCATATGATTCGCTGGAAAATTATCTTGAAATCTACTTCTCAAAGTAAAATACTTTTCAACGGAAAACTTTCTCATCCCTACCAAATGCATAATTCGTCTGTGATGGTTCTGAAGCTGTTTCTTTAGCATATACCGATATTTATGAGACAAGTTTTCCAGTATACTACAACAACAGAAACAAACATCTATATAGAGTAAAATCAGTTCATATTAAATACTCGAATGGTAAAGTGACATGTGGAATCGAGGATAGACGGAAGACGAAGCGAGTGGAAGTCAATACCGAGAACAACAGCTTCAGTTGGCACCGGATAAACCCCGAAGAGAACATTATCAACGAGGACAAACGAATATTTACCACCAGATGACATTCAATGAAAAATATTTCTCAATATTAAATACGCATCCGTTCCAGGAAATTTTGGCATTCATGACCTGCCGTTACATACTCATCAATGGCCCTCAATATCGTCATTTAAGAGGGGCTTGATCCTCGGACCTTGTTCCCTAAGTATATCTATAAATAGTGACTTCAACAGCCATTGTAAGACATAAAAATTCTAGCAATCTTATGCTACACATTATTCCAAGCTAAATAATAGTACTTTATTTTCTGTCTAACGATATTCCTATTGTTGCCTTCGGAAGCCTTGCTCCCGGAACCAAGTTGTCTGCTATTTTATCTCGATTTCAACGCTAAGTCTTACATTTTATTTAATTTATTTATCATTTTGGGATCAAATCAATTCGCTTATCTATAAACCACGCTATAAATTCAACTGTACTATTTTACGGGTAAACAATTTGGCGTCCACCGTGGGCCTTAGACAATTGCGTAATTGAGTTGATCCTTGCATCTATTACTAACATGTTTGATTCTTTGTTTTTTAGCAAAAATCGCAAAAGATGGCAGCTAACAATGGCAACATCGCACACAATATTGAGGCACAAGAAAATCTGCCTCAACACGAGGATTCGATCAGCGAAACCCACAACGAGGAGGACGTAGCCACGCCGGTTCATGGCGGGCGATATCCATGACACGAACGTGAGGCGACTCCTGACGATGCTAAAGTCGAGCACGTTACGGAAATAGTGGGGATCTTAGGAGAACAACAAAAGGCCATCATGGACCATCTCTCACGGCAAGACCAGGTCATGACAGAATTAAGGCAAGCGTTGGCGGGTGCTTCCAACAACGCGAATGGAAGAAATCCAGTTCCTCCCGGTGCTCCCGTGAATCAAACAACACAAAGGGTTGATAACAACACCCCGAGGCGATAGGTCGACTTCGACGAGGCCGGGGGGATCGGCAGCGGATCTGGTGACAACAATAGTAATGATCCCTTCAAAATCGAGCACATGCGATTTATGAGGGAAATAAATGCCTGAATGGATAAAATTCCAGGCGCACCGCCAGTGTTGAAAGGAACGAACTCAATGAAATATACTAGTTGTCATTTAAACTGAGAGCAACATCAGAGTTAATTCCGAAGCAATTCAAAATGCTAGATGTACCAAAATATGATGGGACTTCACACCTATACAACGGGGGTGAAAGGGAACGACTTGGCTCCACACGAGATTGAATCGGTCCTGCTGAAGATGTTCAGAGAAACCCTCACGAAGGGGGCCCTGACATGGTACTCACTCTTACCAGAACACCCAATAGATTTCTTTGAGATGCTCGTAGACTCTTTCATCAAGGCCCATGCCGGGGCCAGGAAGGTACATGCCCAGAAGACGGACATATTCAGAATTGCGCAAAGAGAGTTCGAATTGCTGCATGAGTTCGTAATCAGGTTTTAGAAAGAAAGGATGTTGCTACCGATCGTGCCGGATAAATGCGTAGGTGAGGCATTTACTAAGGGACAGAACCCTAGGAGCTTCGACGCCTCCCGAAAACTAAAAGAAAACCTACTTCAGTTCCATGCGACTACATGGGCGAATGTACATAACTGTTACAAGTCAAAGATAAGAATAGAAGATGATCAGCTCGGGTTTTCGGCATCAACCAAGGGTCGGGATAGACAAAAGAACAGGGATAAATCAAAGGATGATTTTGATATAGATCGGCGATCTTCTAAGGTCCAGTTTTTGCCCTACGAAAGGGTCAAAGGACGCGGCAAAGGGTTCCGGTCAGCGGATAGGTTCGCTCCCGATAGAAGAACTGACCATGGCCGGAATAGCAGGTCATTGCAAGATAAAGAGGTATTGGGTTCCCGAGACTCCACCTATCTAAGGTTGTCCGAATACAATTTCAATGGCAGCATAGTGGAGCTGGTATCCCCGATGAGGAACATCAAGAAAGCACGATTCACGAGACTGATGAGATATGATCCCAGTCAGAGGGATCCTAATTTATGGTGTGAGTATCATAGGACTAACGGCCATTGGACTGAGGACTATCGACATCTGCGCGAGGAGGTGGCAACGTTGTTGAAAATCGGCCATCTCAAAGAGTTCTTAAGAGACCGGGCTAAAATAACTACGGCCGCAACTGGGACAACACAGAGCCCTCAAAGATAGGAGAAGACCCTCCTCGACTAAATATCAACATGATTTTCAGGGGGGACAAGATTAACGGTGTAACCTTTTCAGCAATAAAAAAGACAAAGGTATCGGTGACTCATAGCAAGAGACTCTGGGAATTCGCCGAGGATGATATGACCTTCACAAAGGAGGACGCCGATGGACTTCTACTACCGCACAATGATGCCCTGGTAATTTCTCTTAATGTTCTAGATTTTAAAATTAAACATGTTTTGGTGGACCCAGGAAGTTTAGCCAACATTATTTAATGGAGAGTGCTGGAGCAAGCCAAGCTAACCGGAAGCATCATTCCGGAAACAAAGCTCTTCGTCGGGTTCAACTTAGCAAGTGTGACAACTTGAGGGGAGATCTTGCTGCCCATGAACGTTGAATGGGTCATGAAGACTACTTTATTTGAAGTAGTAGACGGCGACATGGGCTACAACATAATTCTTTGTAGACCATGGCTGCACGAGATGAAGGTCGTACCATCAACATATCACTAACTTCTTAAATTCCCAACTCTAGAGAGAATCAAACAAATAAGAGGAGATCAACTAGTGGCAAGGAAAATGAACGCGGTCTCGATTTCCAGCAGTAAAGGGAAGGAACACACGACATAGCAATTATAGGAACCGATGCCTGCTCCCGAATCAAACTAAGACGGCAAAGGGGATGAGTCGTCGGAATCCCACCAGGTACCAAGGTATTTCTAGGTACCGGAAGAGAAGGACACGACCAAATCCACGACAGACGAATTCGAACAAGTGGCATTGTTCGAAAAGTTTTTAGAGAGGAAGTTCCACTTGGGGACAACATTAAACCCCAAGCTCAGGTCAGGATTTATAGAATTTCTTAAAACTAATATTGATTATTTTACATGGTCGCACACGGATATGATAGGTATCCTGCTAGAGGTGGTCGTGCATATGCTATGTCTAGACCCCAGTATCTCGCCTGTAAGGCAAAAGAAGCGCCCAATTGCCAAGGTCAAAAACAAGTTTGTCAAAGAAGAGGTAACTCGATTGCTCGATATCGATTCAATCCGGTAGGTAAAGTATCCCGACTGGCCAGCTAACGTAGTATAGTTCCAAAAAAGAATAATAAATTCTGTATGTGCGTAGATTATAAAGATCTGAATAAGGCGTGCCCAAAAGACTCGCTCCCATTGTCAAACATTAATCAAATGATTGATGCAACGGTCGAACACGAATTGATGAGTTTCCTCGATACCTATTCCGGGTACAACCAAAACAAGATGAACCTGGAGGATCAGGAAAAAACTTTGTTCATCACGAACTTTGGCACATATTTCTACAATGTGATGCCCTTTGGGCTTAAAAACACCGGAGCCACTTATCAGAGGCTCGTGAACAAAATGTTCGAAAAGCAAATAGGGAAAACAATAGAAGTCTACATAGATTATATGCTAGTTAAGTCTTTGAATGCAGGTGACCATTTGAAGCACCTCCAGGAAACCTTCGATATCCTGGAAAGCACAACATGAAGCTCAACCCCGAAAAATATGCGTTCGGAGTCAGCTCCGGTAAACTTTTAGGTTTTCTGGTGTCACAAAGGGGGATCGAAGTCAATATCGGCAAGTCCTAGCAAGATTAAAGCCATCGAGGACATTCCAGACCAGTTGACAAACATGAAAGGAGTCCAAATACTAATAGAAATATTGGCCGCTCTAAGCAAGTTTATTTCTCGGTCCTTGGAAAAATGTCGTCACTTCTTCTCACTTATGAAGAAGAAGAAGAACAATTTTGAGTGGACTCCGCAATTCCAACAGGCTCTGAAAGATCTGAAACGGTATCTATCAAGCCTTATGTTACTATCAAAATTAGAGGAAGGCGAACAACTGTTAGTATACTTAGCGATCTCGGAGGTAGCGGTAAGTGTCGTTTTAGTCCGGAAAAATGAAGGTACACAATTTCCGATTTATTATGTTAGCAAAATTTTATTGAGGGCAGAAACTCGTATCTGCACCTCGAAAAACTAGCCTTAGCTCTCGTAGTCATCGCTCAAAAGCTTAGGCCTTATTTTCAATGCCACCTGATAGCCGCGGTGATAATTTTTCCCCTGCGGAATATCCTTCACAATCCCGAGTTGTCAGGTCAATTAGCCAAATGGGCAGTAAAAATTAGTGAATTCAATATCGAATATAAAACCGGGATTGCGATTATCTCATAAGTTTTGGCTGACTTCGTGGCCGATTTCAGTCCCGGACTACTGTCTTTGGCCACAAAGGAAGCGATGATGATGTCAGAAACGACATCTGGAGCTTGGACCTTGTTCACGGACGGGGCTTCCAACGTGAAAGGGTCTGGGCTCGAGGTAATCTTAATCACGTCCTAGGGAGAAGTACTGAGGTAGGCCATAAAAATTATTCCCTTGACTAATAATAAAGTCGAGTATGAGTATTTGATTGTAGGACTTGAACTGGCCTGGGGACTGGACTCCGATGTCATCGAAATCAAATGCGATTCCCAACTGGTGGTAAATCAAGTGTATGGAATCTTCAACACCAAGGAGGAATGCATGCAGCAATATGTGGTGAAAGTTCAAAGTTTACTCGCACGATTTATGGAATGGTCGATTACTCATATCCCGAGAGAATAAAACACAGAAGCAGATGCACTGGACAATCTGGGCTTATCAGCGGAAATGAAGGGATCAAATTCCGGTACAGTCGTACAGCTCATGCACTCGGTAATAGATGTGGATGGTTATTATGAAGTAAATATAACCAACCTGGTCTGGGACTTAAGAAATAAGATCATTGACTAGCTCGAGCACGGCAAACTGCCTAAACACCCGAAGGCATACTGGGCACTCCACACCAAAGAAGCTCGCTACAGCTTCCGGGGAGGACAATTATACATAAGGTCGTTCTAAGGCCCGTTGGCTCGATGTTTAGGAGCCTCCGAGGCTAATTACGTCATGAGAGAGGTTCACGAAGGAATTTGTAGAAATCATTCAGGTGCAGATTCGTTGGTGTTAAAATTAGCTAGGGCAGGATACTACTGGCCACAGATAGAACAAGACGCTAAATCTTTCATTCAGAAATGCGACAAGTGTCAATGCCATGCACTGTTAGTGCACCAAACGGCAGAACTGTTGCATTCAGTATTATCCCCATGGCCTTTCATGAAACGGGGGATGGATATAGTCGGGCCGTTGTCACCAGCTCATGGGAAGGTAAGATTTCTTTTAATTTTAACTGATAATTTTACAAAGTGGGTTGAACCATGTCCTTACCAAAAAATCGACGAATGCAAAGTGGTAGAATCCCTAAGGGAGAACATAATTTTCCAGTTCGGAATACCGAAGGAGATTGCCTGAGACAACGGGCCACAGTTCATAGGCTCAAAGGTCACAAAATTCTTTGAAGACTTGAAAATCAAAAGAATTACCTCTTCGCCTTACCATCCGAGAGCAAATGGGCAAGCAGAATCAACAAATAAAGTGATTATTCAAAACCTCAAAATAAGATTAGAAACAACCAAAGGCAAGTGGTCTAAAGAGTTACTGGGAGTGTTATGGGCATACCGAACAACGGCCAAGTCAAGAACGGGAGAGACACCTTTCTCTCTCGTATACGGAGTAGAAGCTCTGATTCCAGTAGAAGTAGGAGAACCAACCTTGAGGTACTTCCCGGCGGATGAAGAAACAAAAAATGAAGCATTGCTAGTAAAATTGGAGCTGCTTTACAAACGCAGGAAATTAGCGCACATAAGGATGGTGGCCCAGAAACAAAGAATTGAAAGGTACTATAATCGAAGTGCCAATCTCTGATATTTCAAAGTGGTAGACTTGGTTTTAAGAAAAGTGACTCAAATCACCCGGGAGGTAGGAAATCTAGGTCCATGGGAAGGCCCCTACCTGGTTTCAGTTATCACAGAAAATGATCGTACAAACTAGAAAACAAAGATGGAGTCAAATTATCGAGTAACTAGAACGTGACTCACCTCAAAAGGTATTATTGCTGATGAGCACCGCTTATACTGAAAGTATGTGTTGCACTCTTTTTCCATTCGTCTAGTCTTTGTCCCAAATGTCATCGACAGAAATAAAACCTTTAAATGACAAGGCATGAAAACAACAAGCCACTACGGGATGGTTAGATAGTCTTTGGCTTGATAGCAAAGTTCCTAACGGGAAATGAAGCTTGCTATCAGACCAAAGGCTATTCAACCGTTCACGAGTGCTCTTTTCCTACAAGTCATTGGGGTGGTTAGATAATCTTTGGCTCGGTAGTAAAGTTCCTAACGAGAAACAAAGCTTGCTACCGGACTAAAGATTATCTAACTATTCACTAGTGGAATCCTCAAACGAGCAAGACTTCTAGTGTTCCAATTCGCATTTTTCGCATTCGAACACTGGGGGGGAATGATATGAGAATATGGCAATCTGATTGCCACAGAAATTGGGACTACAAAATTCAGGAACAAAAATGTCTCATCAGGACCGAGGACTCCACAGCCAGCCTCATAGAAATAAGTTGTACAAATTAGCCACATGTAATGACAATTTTTTTTCTTTCAACAAAACGAATGCTTATGTACTTTTGAATATAGAAGGAATAAAATAAAGTCCTTTTTATTTTTGCCTTGTTTCTTGTCCAAACGATGAATTGATTTTATCATTTGAAAATTAATTAAGTACTTCAAATGCTAGTGCCGGAATGAATAGGAGACATCATCTTCAAGAGCACCATAAACATAAGAGGTCCCTCTCTTATGAAACCTTCACAGTAAAGGGTTGGTTCCGGAAGAATTTATGTCCGTAACCCAAATGCTATTGGGGGGAAATGCACCCAAAGGCCTGCATAATTCGACGCAAAAAGTAAACTTTGTGCAATGCTTAAACAAAAAGCACTTTTATTTATCAAACGTCCCAAGCAGCACAAGCACAAAAATACAAAAAGAAAATAACAAAGAAAAGAAAGCAAAAAGCTAAACTATATCGCCCCCAGAACTTGGGGGAAGAGAAGCACCAGCATCCCAGGAGAAGTAGGTGGATCTGTCGTCGGCTCAGGATCTTGTCCTTCATCATTATTCTCCTCAAGTTCCTCCTTAATTCTTGAGAACTCGGAACCGGAACCAGAAGAGTCAGTTGCATCAGGCTGAGTCGGGAGGCGTCTTTGAGCATTTGATTCCAGTTCTCGGGCCTTGGCGATTTCATCATCTATATCAATGACGTCCGCTTTGGCCTCTTCCAAGGTTTTTCCCCTCATGTTATACATAGAATATGCTTTTTCAATGATGAGGGAATCAGCTCGGCGTTGAAGTTCTGATTTGAGCCAATCGACCTCGGTCAGATGGCCATCCCGCTCAGATCTCATGGTGTTAAGGCTAAGATTAAGATAAAAAATAGTGGTTATGTGAAACTTATTCTGATCCATGATCCTCTTATACTTATCCTCCATCTGGGCACATTTTTTCTCGGCAGCAACATCCTCTGCAGCAACATCCTCTGCAGTCTTGGAATTCAAGGCTGCCTCCAAATTATTCACTCGCTCAATGGAGGTAGTCCAGCGCTCGGCAGCAACAAGCATAGCAAAGACTTCAGACCACTTAGCCTTAGCCTCTTGGACTTTTAATTGAGAAGCTTCTTAGCTCAAGGTTACTACCTCATGCTCGCTAATCTGCAACCGGTCCTCGATATCACTCGCTTTAGAGGCCTTTGCTTCTAATACCGAGAGGCGTGCGGCGAGTTAATCCCTCTCAGCCAACTGTTTATCCCGCTCGGACTTAAGCCTTTCTTTATCGAGGATCAACTTCTGAAGGCCCTCGGGAGCAAGGAAGTTGGCATGCGAAACGAAAACCCAAATTAGAAACTATGTCATAACAAGTCAAGAAGAAACAAATAGTAAAGAGAACAAGTATGTTACCACTACTGCATTGTGAATGGCATTGTTTAACAAACATTCTCCCGAGAAAGAGTGTATCTTCTTCTTATCTTTTTCTGAAGCCAACGGCTTCAGACAATTGGCAAGTTCCACCAGTCGGGATAGCAGTTGGCAATCGGTAGATACCGAGAGGGAGACACTCCTCCTCCTCAGGGGATCTGCAGCAAGGGGTGAATAGTTGTGCCCCAAATTCTCATGGTCAGTGGGCTGAGGAGGATGGACATTATCCTCTCGGGCATCTGCGACCGGTGGGGGTGATGTAACAATTGTTGGTGATGAAGGTACGGCTGACGTGGAAGGAGATGAAGTTGATGGTATTGTGGGTTGAGAAGCAGCTACGGCGTAGGTAGTGCTGCTTGTTGATTGCTCACCAACCGAAGAAGGAAGAGGCCCAGTACTCAGCCTCATAGTACCAGGAGCAGCAACTGGGACCGGAAAGCGAGAATTAGCATTCTTCACCAAGTCAAACCCTCAGTAGAGCACTTGAGCGTCATCCTCGATTGGGGTTGCAAGCTCTTTAGATTGAGCATTTTGTTGAGCCGATGAAGGTCGTTGTCTCCTTTGTAGGGAAGCTCCTTCATCACTGGCTGCTCCATCGTCATCAATAATCACAATGGTTGTTGATACCCAAATTTGTCCTCATATTTTATAAAGTATTCCATATACTTTTGTGTTATTACCCAATTTATAGGGGTCGAATAAGTATTTTCCAAAATTTTCCATAATTTTTAAGCTTTAAAATTAATTTTCTTGCATTTAAATTATTTAAATATGTATTAATTATCCCTTTAAATTATTTTTTGAGAACTTAATCATCCAAATTTATTATTTTCATCCACATATATGATTCATAATATTTTACTTTATTTTATATAATCATATTTGCATTTTTAAAGCTATTTTATACAATTTTGCAGTAATAGTCTATATGTTGTGCATAATTATATTTTATTATATTATTTGTGCCCAAATAGCATTTTTATATTTTTATAATGTTACACTATTATTTTAAAGCATCTTACTACATAAATAATATTTTTACAATTTGTTAATTACTTCTTATAAATTTGTTTTATAATTTTTTGTGTATTTAATTTGTAGCCCAATTTGGAGCCAATTCCGGACCAAATTAATGGCCCAAACACTCCAAACGTTAGCCAGATCTGCCCTGGCCTAAACCAAACGACCCCTTTATTCCAACCCGGTCGAGACCCGTTTCCTCAACCCGCCCTACCCTCATTTTAATCTTGGTCCCTGATTTCAAATGATCAACGGCCCAAAATAAAACCCCACTCTCCTTATATCCCTACCCCAAACCCTAGAGACCATTCTCTTTGCCCATCTGCCCTCACACGCTCTCTTCTTCTACGAATCCTAGTTGTCTTACCCCAAAAATATCTCTGAATCGTTATACTATGGAGTCCTACGATCTATTTACCTTATTTATACTACACTGCTACTACTCGCATGCTCCTTGTGAGCACCTAATTTGTTACTATAGTTGACTTTTTACTACCTTCTACTATGTAATTACTTTTAGAAATTTAATATATATATTTTTTTAGCTTTGTTATATTTTTTTTTATATAGGGTAAGAATTAAAAATAATTTAAAAGGTCAAATTATTACTATTAGTATTATTTTTATTTTTTATCTTTATTTGTAAATAAAATAAATTTAAAAAAACCAAAAAATTAAATATTTTTTTAATTTTCGGATGGAAATAAAATAATAAAAAAATTAAAAGTATGGAATAAAAAAAGTAAAAGTAAAAGTAGGTGGAAATTTAAAAAATAAAAAGTACAAGAAGTTGGAATTAAAAAATAAAAGTAAAGGTAGCTTAATTGTTTTTAAAAAAATTAAAAGAAAGTAGAAATTAAAAAAAAAAAGTAAGATAAGTGGAAATTAAAAAAAAATAAAAGTAAAGGAAAGTGGGGAATTATTTTCTTTTAAAACAGAAGAAAAATGGGAAGTGGGAATTCTTTTTAATTAAAAAGTAATAAATAAATTAAAAAATCTGAAAAAATTCCGAATTTTTTTTTCTATAAATAGAAGAGAAATGTGAGGAGATAGAAGGAGGATAAAGAGAATAAAAAAAGAGAGGAGGGAATTGAGAAAATTTTATTTTCTTCTTCTATGCTAAGGGAATTTCTACTCGTGTCATTCTTTTTTCGTCCCTTCTTTTCGAAAGATCTAGCTATTCATCAACCAAAACCCAACAAAAATACTTCATAACATCCCTTTTTACACGCCTAAAAGTGAAGTCAATAGTCGAGATCGAGGATTCCGTTGGAGCTTCGTTCACTAGCTTTGATGTTCTTCTTCGCTTATGCTTGTTTGATGTTCGTCTGAGTTACTGTACATGTTCTTGAAAACTCATTTAATTGGAAATTTTGCATTAAAGGTTTATTATTTCCTCTATTCTTTTAATCTTATTTCATGTGATTTTATTTATTTGCCTTTAAACTTTATAAATAATAATGTAAATTAGTCCTTAAATGCTATATACTTAATCATGTTTCTGGAAATATGGTATTCAAACTTGCTTTAAAGTTGGGAAGATTAGGACCCTAATAAGTTTAGGCTTCAATTATTGGATTGTAGGGTATTGGTATATGACGGTTTATTTATTCAAATATCTAAAATCATACACTTCTTCTACAAGTAATTCCATAATTTATGACCTTACAATAATCTCAAATATATAGGAAGAATAATGAACATTGATAGAGTGCTTTAGACACGCCTTTAATTAGTTTATCGCGATTATGTATACGTTCGCGTGACATAATTGTGATTTCCAAAAATAAAACTGAAGTATGTGTTAACTATGGCCAAAACAATCTTAATAATAAAATTCTATTAATTGTGTACACGTACGCATGGCAAGATTTTGGCATAATAAAAAAAACGGATTCACACACGTGATTCGTTTGAAAGATAATTTTATATTTTAATAATTAAAAGCGGATATATAAAACATGAAAACCAATAAATCACAGTTTATCCAAAATTAATGCAAGCCAAGTTGTAGTCAATAAAGCGACCGTGCTGGAACCACGAGACTTGGGGAATGCCTTGCACCTTCTCCCTAGTCAACAGAATTCCTTACCCAGACTTTGTTTTCGCAGACCAATAATAAAAGAGTCAAATCTTCCTTTGAATAGGGATTCAAATAAAAATGTGACTTGGAACACACAAAAAATCAATTCCAAGTGGCGGCTCTGTAAATAAAATAATCCCTACTCAAATTTGTCACTTTTATTAGAAAAACTCTTTAACCCACAACAATCCATACACATATTTTTTGTGGGGTAAAAGGGGGTGTGACAGCTCTGGCGACTCTGCTGGGGAAAAGAACCCAGAACTTCTGGTTCAGGGTTCAGAATTCGAGCTTGTAAAATGATCTATACTTGGCTTTCTTGATTGTTGATATTACTGTGTTTGTGGGCCTAGTGTGCTAATTGCCGCTCATTTACCACTTTGATATTATTTGAACTATATAAACTGCCTTCTTACGCCTCCCTTCTGAGTCTTCTGAATTTATGGTGCATACGTGCGCGTGGCCTACTTTTCTGTTAGAGGTTATACCAAATAGAACGATGCTGGATCAATAACTAGGCCGGGTAGACTTTCGTGCTCCCGACACGTTGCCCCCACCACGGCTCGAGCTGTCTGCTTGGGTAAGCCAGGTCTAAAACACACCCCTAGGATTTAAACCTAGAATAACATAGCCTCATGCCGGACCCCTAGTAGGAATATTTGTTTGCATCACGTGCATTTGATTTTGGGGACTCAACTTAGGGGTTGGGTCCGTCTAAGATAGTTGTACCCAAAATAAAAGACCATCCTAATGCATCCTACGTGCTACTTGTCCATTTTGTTTGATCTGGTTTGCATGTTGAACGGCTTATAGAATAAGAACAGAAAATTGAGAAAAGCAGGAGTGAGAGGTGGGAGAGAGAAAATTCATCCGGTTTTCAAAAATCATGGTATTTGAAAAATCCCAAAATTCTGCCCAAATTTTTTTTAAAAAAAAAAGGCATTTCAAATTGAGCCAAAATTTTCAAGTTATATATTTCCCCTATTCTTTCAAAGTGGACTGAACTACGCGGGTCTGATTCTCACCGGATGTGAGATACGTAGGCAAACCTCATCGGTTCCGACCCCAATTTTAAAAAATTCAAAAATATTTTTATTTAATTTCTTCTTTAGAAGTCTTTCCTTAGAAAATCCCAAATAAAAAAAATAAAAACCAATAATATTTTTTTTCTTTTTAGAAGTCTTTCATTCGAAAAAGAAAATCAAATTAAAATCCAAAAATATGTTTTTATTTCTTCTTTAGAAGTCTTTCTTTTAAAAAATTCTCAAAAACAAAAAATCAAAATCCAAAAAAAAATAATATTCTTTTAAAAATTACCAAAAAAAGAAAACATAAAAAAATATATTAAAAAATCAAAATCCAAAAATATTTTCTTTATTCATAAAGAAATTTTCCTTTCAAAAATTTCCCAAAAATAAAAATCAAAATTCAAAATTCAAAAATATTTTCCTTGTTAGAAGCTTTCGTGGTCTGTTTTGTATATGAGTAAAAAAAAGAGTTAGTTTATTTATTATTCCTGATCTTCCCCTGAACTAAGTAATGATCTGATTCATGCGGCGTCATGATACGTAGGCAATCCCCATCGGATTCGATCATAGCCATAAACAAATTGAGTAAAAAAATAAACCAAAAAATAAATTGAGTGAAAAAGAAAGAATAAAGTGACAAAAAAAACAGAGAAAAACAAAGAGCGGTGAACAACAAAAAGAGAAATAAAATGATATCAAGATATGAAAAACAATTCAAAAAAAAAAGAAAAAGAAAAAAAAAAGAGCCTCCGATAAGGAATTAGTTCGCCCATGTTGGTGAATCATACTCGAGCTTGTTCCAAAAGCTAGTTAGGCTAGGTCTACTGCAGCCAATAGTCCCGAACCGGCCAAACTATGAGTCCCCATCACACCGGGCTAATGCTAGATGTGAATACCACTCTGGAGTAGTGGGACATGATACGGAAGACTGTTGGACTCTTAAGAGAGTAGTGGAAGACCTCATCGAGGTCAAGGCAATAGTACTTAGGGATGAAGAGGCCCCTAATATGATGAACAATCCTCTGCTACTCACACCAATGGGCCAGTAGTCAGAATGATCTGTGAAGATAGGGAATTTGATCTGCACTAAAGGCCATTGCAGCCATTGCTGAGACAGAATAAAAGCCAAAAAAGGGTCGCCAAGCCTAAATGTCCCCCATCAGAAGGGAGTCTCGGTAACCAGTCTTGCTATCCTTTCTGTGTTCGGATTATCTCAGGGTGTGATCCGGATGTTTTACTTTATTGTCTTACTTTCCAATGTAAACCCTTCTATCTTTAAAATTCAAAATCAAAAAAATCAAAAAAATAAAATAAAAATCAAATGAAATTAATATTTCGTTGTCCAGGAAGGTCTCTTTTCTTAATCTTGTCATTTTTTTTATTCTCTTTTCAGTTCTGTTAATGCAGATTTTAATGATATGACATGCTTGCGGACTTCATGCCCAGATCATAAAATACTGTGAGACTTCGAAATAATGAATCAAGAATCAGAATGCAAGAAAGATAAGTTTAAGAAAATAAAACAAAGACTCAGAACAACTAAAGAAAAATTGGCTCCAGATTTGAAAGATCCATACATGGTAATGAGAGTACTACCAAAAGAGAGCGTTGTACCTAAGAAACATCGAAGGAAATGTCCGTGCAACAACTGTCAACGCAAGTGTACTCAAAAGGAACTATGTTAGATCCTTTATATATCACTAATGTTCTTCGGTTGGGATGAAGAAGGCTTTCTTTCTCACTATCCAAATATTCAACCCTTTGCAAACCCTTTTAGCTGGGTTTTTTTATTATCCTCTTTGGAATCTGGAAGTTATTATAAAAAAAATAAAAAAAGGAAGAAAATACAAAAAGAAAATGAAATGAAAAAAAGAGAGAAAAAAATGAAAAAAACAAAAGAAAACAAAACAAAAATCCAAAGAAGTTCATATTTCATTGAACTACGTTTGACTTAATTCCGAAAGGATATGTAGGTAGCCTCTCTCTGGGGTTCAGTCACACCAAAACAAAAATTCACATTCCCCCAAAAGTTGAAACTGGGGCAGATGTTACAATGGTTCGGCGATGGTTTCTCCTGAAAGGTTCCAAAGTTGTAATTCAATCCAAATCATTTTTACCCAAATCCTTTTCAAGTCCTTTCGATCAATCAACGAGAATGTTCAAGAATTAGAGGATACAGTTACTTGGATCTGATACAACAAAATGAGAGAAGTAAAATGAAAGAGTCTTATTGGTGAAAAAACTTACGGGCATTGCAAGGCGATGGTGAGTAAAGACACCAAAATGAGAGTCTTGTTAGTGAAAATACGCAAAGAGCACTATAAGGCGATGGCGAGAAGAGAAATGAGAGAGGTCAGTTGGTGAAAACCCGTAAAGGGTGCCACTGATCGAAAAGAGGATCCTCACACCCATTGGCATTGACACAGTCCTAGACAAGGTTTCTCGGTTTCAAGAAAAAAGTTGTGATGAATTTCTGAGAGTCGTACAGTGGACACAGATCGGGCACCCAGTCCAAAAGCCATGACAAGTACATTGAAGTCCGCATATACTCCAGATAAGTCCTTTTTTCCTTCCCGTGAAAGGGATATCTCTTGTCTAAATTCATTGTCCATTCCATTGTTTGTTGTTCTTTAAATCCCTTTCGGTCTAACTCTGTTCCAAAACTAAGGCAAAGAAAGGATAGCAAGACTGATTTACAGGGCTTTCGTTTGATACAAGCTAATATTCAAGAGGCATCCAGACTCGGCAGGGGCATCAAGTCGACCCCGACTGGCCATGGCGGCCGATGCTTAGAAATCAAAAACTCTTGTAAGGAGTAAATCAAATTAAAAGTGCCTACAAGGCAAAATAAAGTTGAATAGGTTAAGTCCCAAGTGGCTAACCGTTTTGGCAAAGTTTGAAAAGCCAAAAGTTCCCCAATGCTCTGAAATTGAAAGCTTTAGAGGAAAGAAGTCGAAAGTGAAATGCCACAAAGGCAAAATAAAGTTAAAAAGGTGAAGTCCCATGCGACCAACCGTTATGTAAAAGTTTAAAAAGTCAAAGACTCTTTGGGGCTAGAAATGCAAGTGATATTCAGGAAATATCTAGTGGTAGGTTAAAATCATCACCAAAAGAAGATGGGCAAAAACCCAAGCTGCCAAAGACATCAAGGCCACACACCGACCACCACTTTTAAAACTCACAATTTTTCTTTGTTTGCTTCAGGAACAAAGCAGTGCAGAATGACAATTCCTAAAGGACGAATGTCACCAAAGGTGAGTTTCGCAAAATCTATATTTTCTTTTATTTTCAGCATGCATCACTATTACAGATTATTTTTGTAGCTTAACCCAGGTAGAACCTTTTCGCCTAAGGGCATCCAGCTCATAGTTCCGGGTAGAAATACTATTCTCCCAGACTTTTTTATGTAGCTTAACCCAGGTAAAACCTTTTCATCTAGGGGGATCCAGCTCATAGTTTCCGGGTAGAAGTACTCTTCGCTCAGGTTATTTTTCGTAGCTTAACCCAGGTAGAACCTTTTCGCCTAGGGGGATCCAGCTCATATTTCCAGGTAGAAGTACTCTTCGCCCAGGTTGTTTTACGTAGCTTAACCCAGGTAGAACCTTTTCACCTAGGGGATGCAGCCCATAGTTCTGGGTAGAAGTACTCTTCGCTCAGGCTATTTTGCGTAGCTTAACCCAGGTAGAACCTTTTCGCCTAGGGGGATCCAGCTCATAGTTCGGAGTAGAAGTACTATTTGCCCATGCTATTTTTCGTAGCTTAACCCAGGTAGAACTTTTCGCCTAGGGGGATCCGGCTCATAGTTCCGGGTAGAAGTACTCTTCGCCCAGGCTGTTTTTCGTAGCTTAACCCAGGTAGAACCTTTTCTCCTAGGGGGATCCAGCTCATAGTTTTTGGGTAGAAGTACTCTTCGCCCAGGCTGTTTTTCGTAGCTTAACCCAGGTAGAACCTTTTCTCCAAGGGGGATCCAGCTCATAGTTCTAGGTAGAAGTACTTTTCGCTCAGGTAGTTTTACGTAGCTTAATGTGATGACCCAAAATATCTTCTTTAAATTTAATAATTAATTCTATATTCTAAGACCTCGAAAAGCACTATTTATTATTACTCGACTTGCGTGCATAGTCCGGAAAGTTTTTATGCGAAAAATGAATTAAAATGTGAATTAGAGCTTTAAAACTCAACTGAGTTGACCTTGGTCAATATTTTTAGCAAATAGACTCGGATCAGTGTTTTGACAGTTTCGGTAGGTCCGTATCGTGATTTAGGACTTGGGCGTATGCCCGGAATCAAATTCCGAGGTCCCTAGCCCGAGATATGGAATTTTGAAAAAAAATTAAAAGTTTAAATTGAAATAGTGATCGGATGTCGAATTATGTGCAAACGACCCCGGAATAGAATTTTGATGATTCCAATAGCTCCGTATGGTAATTTTGGACTTAGGAGCGTGATCGAATTTTTATTTGGAAGTCCGTAGTGAAGTTAGGCTTGAAATGACTAAAATAGGAAGTCAAGTTTGGAAGTTTGACCGGGGAGTTGACTTTTTGATATCGGAGTCAGAATCCAGTTATGAAAATTTTAACAGCTCCGTTATGTTATTTATGACTTGTGTACAAAATTTGATGTCAATCGGACTTGATTTGATAGGTTTCGACATCGAATGTAGAAGTTAAAAATTCTTAAGATTTATTAGGCTTGAATCTATGTGTGATTCGTGTTTTTAGTATTGTGGTATGTGATTTAAAGACTCGACTAAGTCTGTATGATGATTTAGGACTTGTTGGTATTTTCAGGTGGTGTCCCGAGTACCCCGAGTGAGATCTGGATCTAAATCGGATCAATTTTTGGACTTAGGCAAATCCTGAAATTTGCAGCTTCTGTTGTCATCGCACCTACGGAGGGACTGACCGCAGGTGCGGACTCGCACAAGCGAGCTGTTGCTCGCAAAAGCGGACAAAGGGCTGCCCAGTTGGAACTGCATATGCGGCTCATGTTTCGCAGAAGCGCTTGCGCAGAAGCGAGAGGAAGGGCGCAGGTGCAGGCAGATCCGTAGGTGCGATGGAATTTTCCGCACCTGTGAAGGCGCAGATGCGGTCCAAAGCTCGCAGAAGCGAAGGCAGCTGGGCTGAGCAATTTCTGCAGATGCGGTATTTCACCGCAGATGCGGGACCGCAGGTGCGAGAATTTTGTCCGCAGGTGCGAAAGCACTGACCAGATTACAAAAACAGAGAGGTTCCGATATTTTTGTCATTTGGACATTTTCAACAAGTTTTTGGGTGATTTTTCAGAGAGAATTCACGGGGAAACTTGAGATAAGTCACATGTTATCATTGTTAGTCAATTATATTGGATTATCATTGAATATTTCGAATAGATTACATGTTTTTGAGGTGAAATTAGAAGATTTGGGCCTAGGGATTTCAAAATGAGAATTTGAGATTTGAAGGTCAAGTTGATGTCTGATTTTTGTAAAAATGGTATGCTTGGACTCGTAGTTGAATGGGCGTTCATATTTCGTAACTTTTGTAGGATTCCGAGACATGGGCCCCATGGGCCATTTTTGAGTTAATTTCGGATTTTATTGAAAAATATAGTATTTTCTTATGGAATTGATTCTATAATTTTTGTTGACTGTATCGAATTAATTATGACTAGATACGAGTCGATCGGAATCGGAAAATCGAGGAAAAAGCGTACTACTTGGTTAAATTGGAGCAAGTCGAGGTAAGTGACTTGTCTAACCTTGTGTGGAGGAAATTTCCCCTAAAATTGATATTAATGTGATTATTGAAATGTGTTGAAAGTCATGTACACGAGGTGACGAGTGTGTACACGGGCTAAATATAAAAAATTATATTTTTAAATTGTGTAGATCATTGTTGCGCATTTATTAAATTATTTTATCTTGTTATATTCTTCATTAGTGATTTGAGATATATACCTTAAATTTGTTTGACTTTTTTCTGCTAATTGTTATACCTGTTTAGTTGAAACTTGGTTTCTTTTTTTTTCTGTGCATTACTTGAAGGGTGATTTTATTTAAATTAAACATTATTAATATGAAGTATTTGACATTTTTGTACTCATTGTGATGGAGCCGTGAGCTCTTTATTGTGGAAAAATATTATTGATGATTTATTTTGGCATGAGCCGTGAGCTCTTTATTGTGGAAAAATATTGTTGTTGAATTATTTTGGCAAGTTACATTATTTGAGCACTTGAGGTGTAAATTGTGATATATTGTGATATTAATACACATACGGTGGTATAAGGTCTGGGTATTGAAACGCATGCGGTGAGATAAGGGTGGCTTGATACGTGTGGCTAGTAGGGGGAACTACTAGAAGTCATGCGGTGTGATAAGGATGGCTAAAACGCGGGATGCTATTTCGGGAAAACATTTCTTTCAAATAAATTGTGAAGGCTCCCTCGGTGAGATAAGAAAATGAGATATTGTGAGTTTGCTTATGATTTAGGACTATGAGGCGGTACCTCGAGAGTGCCCTTGTTGATATTGATTTATGGCCGCAGTTGCCTTTATTATTTGTTGTGATTTTCTTAAAGTTGAAAGGAAATTCGATTTTGTTTCCGGAGATATTACTTGAAATTCTGTTTTGTTTCCACGAGATATTATTTGCCATTATTTTGCTTAATTAAATGGTGACACACTACTTGATTCATTTTTAATGTCATTTTATTTTACTATATTGTTAAATATTTTATCATGCCATTATTATATTCTAGTAGGGTCTCACCTGACCTCGTCACTACTCTACCGAGGTTAGGCTTGACACTTACTGGGTACTGTTGTGGTGTACTCATTCTACGCTTCTGCATATCTTTTTGTGCAGATCTAGGTATATCTTTCCAGCTTAGACGTCAGTGAGTTACCTGCACACGGAGACTTCGAGGTATATCTGTGTAACGACCCAGCCGGTCGTTTTGAGAATTTAAGTCCCGTCCGATGGCATAAGGCCCTAATCAGCTTCATATTATATGTATTGACTTGCGTGCGTGGTTGAATTCGGTTACCGGATATTTCAGAGTGATTTGGGACACTTAGTCCCTAAAACAGAAGCTTAAGTCTTAGGATTTTGATAGTAGTCGAAACTATGTGAAGACGACTTCGGAATAGAGTTCCGTCAGTTCCAT
This sequence comes from Nicotiana tabacum, assembly GCF_000715075.1. Lineage (NCBI taxonomy): Eukaryota > Viridiplantae > Streptophyta > Magnoliopsida > Solanales > Solanaceae > Nicotiana > Nicotiana tabacum. Next base: position 102,075,497 of record NC_134081.1, read on the forward strand.
TAGCTCCATTGGGTGATTTTGGACTTAGGAGCATGTCTGGACTGTAAATCCGAGGTCTGTAGCTGATTTAGGATTGAAATGGCGAAAATCAAATTTTTGGAGATTTGGACCGGAAGTGGAATTTTTGATATCGAGGTCGGAATGCAATTCCGAGAGTTGGAACAGCTCCGTTATGTTATTTAGGACTTGCCTGCAAAATTTGATGTCATTCCGAGTTGATTTGATAGGCTTCGGCACGGGTTTTAGGAGTTGAAAAATTTGAAAATTTATAAGTTCGATTCATGGTGTGATTCGTAGTTTCAACGTTAGTTGATGTGATTTGAGGGCTCGACTAAGTTCGTATGGTGTTTTAGGATTGGTTGGTATGTTTGGTTGAGATCCCGGGGGCCTCGGGTGAGTTTCGGGTGCATAACGGATTAAAAGTTTGATTTGTATTGCTCCTAAGTCTTCAGGCTTCTGGTGCAGAAGCGCACGTGCGGAAAGGCAAGTGCAGAAGCGAAAAAGTGGAGGAGTGCCAAGGGTCGCAGGTGCGAGGAAAAATCTGCATCTGCTGGCAGATTGAGGCGCAGGTGTGAGAAGAGCTGGACTTGACAGTCTCCGCAAGTGCGGAGAATTTGTGCGCATCAGAGGCTCCGCAGAAGCGGATTTTGGCGCACAGAAGAGAGAGGAAGCACAGGTGTGGTTTGGACGTGCGCACCTGCGGTCGCGCAAATGCGGCTAGTTATGTCGTAGGTGCGGACACGCCTGGGCAGAAAAGAGAAATTCGAGGATTTGATTTCATTCTTCGTTTTTGGACTTGAGAGCTCGGAATTTGGCGATTTTTCGAGGGATTTCCAGAGGAAGCTTTGGGGTAATGATTCCTAACTTGTTTTTGGTTGTATTCTATTAATCTATAGTTATTTTCTCCATTTAATTTCGGATTTGGGTTGAAAAGTTGGGAAACTGGGGGAAAATTTCTTAACCGAATTTCTGAGTTTTGAAAGGGGATTTGTGGTCGGATTTGAGTAATTCTTATATGGTTGGACTCGTGAGTGAATGGCTGTTCATATTTTTGATTTTTACCCGATCCCGAGACGTGGGCCCGGGTCGACTTTTTAGGGCAATTTTGGAATTTTTGTTAAAATATTGATTTCATTGTTTAGATGAGTCTATTATTGTTGTATTCATGTTATGCAGTTGTGTTTGGCTAGATTTGGGCCTTTCGGAGCCGGATATTCATGGAAAGGCATTGTGACCGATTGTTCGAGCTTGGTTCAAGGTAAGTATCTTGCCTAACCTTGTGTGGGGGACGTCCCCTTAAGATTTGAGACTTCTATGTTGATTGTAGTCCGTGTACATGAGGTGACGAGTGCGTGCACAGACTTATTGTGGAAAGTTGGCCTTTTAGGGTTCTTAGGTCCTTGTATTCATTGAATATGCAGTTGTTCTTGTTATGATTATATATCTTAATTACTAGATTCACATCTACCTGCTTAATTAGAATCAATTGCTTCATGATCCACTATTATTGTTACTTGATTCATATGTGCCTTAATTGAAACTGTTATCTCTTTTATAGCCATGCTATCTTTTCATAACTGCTTATCTTTATTTGGAATTTATATTATTTCATCCTATAATTGTTCAGTCTTAATTGAGGTTATGATTATTTTTCCGTTGTTATCCTTAATTGAATTGTTGAATATCCTTCGTAATTTCCTCAACCTTAAAAGAAGTTTAGATATCCTATATCTTAGTTGACTTATTTTATTTGGCATTATTGGATTCGTATTAGCTTCCCTGTTGTTGAAGTGTATATTGTGGGATTCGTTGCTACACCTTAGTTTTTCCTTTGTTGAGTTGTTCACTTTACGCCTAGCATTATTTACTGTGGTTATTCTTTGTGAATTGGTTCTACCGTTTTCCTTGTGAGTTAAAGTTCTTGAGTTGATTTACTTGTCGTACTTTGTATTATTGTCGTTGTTGCCGATGTACTTGTTGTGGTGATGCACGAGGTTTCTATCGTGTGGTTTCTATTATTGTGATGCACGAGGTTTCTACCGTGTAGTTGTTATTATGGGGTTGCACGAGGTTTCTGTCGTGCTATTATTACCATTGATATTTGCACATGTGGTGAGACAAGGTGAAAACACTATTATGCACGTGTGGCGAGGCAAGGCGGGCATTTATGTTACTATTGCACACGTGGCGAGACAAGGTGAGTCAGGGGTTGATTTGTGATGATTTGTGGCCTGGGGGAATTCTTGTTGTTGATTGCACACGTGGCGAGACAAGGGGGGCTGTGTCAGGGGTTGATTTGTGATGATTTGTGGCCTGGGGGCATTCTTGTTGTTTATATTTGTATAGTGGTATACATACCTGTGTGAGCTTTATCTTATGAAAGTTGTGTGAAAATATTCTACGTGATATCCGTTCTTTTTTTCCTTATGCTTAATTGCTGATATGGACTATGGTAGTACACTTGCACCAGCATACATGTAGTTAAGTACTCTTATCGGATAAGAGGTGTTCTTGATATTGTTGAGCATAGATGCTCACCCTTGTTTACTTGCCTTATATGGGAGAATGACTCTATTGGCACATGAGTCGTCAGTGCGGTTATGAGATGTTATGAGGGCACATGAGGCCAAGTGTTAGAGTTCAGGTATTGAGACCCGTAAGTTGTGATTTGCCCGAGGTTCGGTACTTCGTGGAGTTGCTGACTAAAACCTGATGTAAAAGCGGTTGTAGTTCCTGAGTTATTATTTGTCCTTGTTGTATTTGTGATTCCGGACTTAGGTTGTTTTCCATTCACCTTTCTGTGTCATTTTCATGATATTCCGTTGATACTTGTTGTTTTCTTCCTGATTGCCATTATTGTACTGTGAGCCATATTGCTTAGTCTTTATGTAGACATCATACTTCTGTTGTTCGTGTACTTATATCCGTTCAGTTTATTAGACCAGTGGGTGTCTTAACTATTTCTTGTCACTACTCTACAGAGGTTAGTCTTGATACTTACTGGGCACCGCTGTGGTGTGCTCATGCTACTCTTTTGCACATTTTTGTGCAGATCCAGGTACTTGTTCGTTAGCTAGCTGTGGAGACTCAAGGTGAACCTGACGCTGCATTCGCAGGCTTTGGAGTCACCTTCCAGTTTTCATTTTGCACTATTTATTCTTATTTCTGGACAGTTGTATCTAGAAGTTTTCTAGAAAACACTCTGTAGAGCTTATGACTTGTGCTGCCGGTTTTGGGAATTGTAAGAGATTCTATTTAAATGATGTCGTTGTTTAAATTATTGTTAGGATTACCTAGTCCTTAAGACTAGGTGCCATCACGATACCCAAACGGAGGGAAATTTGGGTCGTCACAATCTATCAGCGTCCGCAGACTCCGGAGTCCCCTTATATCATTTTTATGTTGCTTCCTTATTTCTCTTTAGACCTTGATATAAAGAGACATTGATAATAAATTCTTAGAAGCTTATGACTTATTTCTACCGATTTTTGGGAGTTGAAATTGTTTAAATTGTAGCTTATTGATTTCATATATTTATTAATATTCCGCATTGATAGGCTTACCTAGTCTTAGAAACTAGGTTCCATCACGGCATTCTACGGAGAGAATTTGGGATCGTAACACTTAACCCAGGTAGAAACTTTTCGCCTACGGGGATCTAGCTCATATTCCGGGTAGAAGTACTCTTCACCCAGGCTCGTTTTCGTAGTTTAACCTTGGTATAACCTTTTTGCCTAGGGGATTTATTTTTATTTCAGTAATATAGGGCATCAACCCCTGGTTACATTTCTTTTCCGTAATACAGGGTACCATCCCCTGGTTACATTTCCTTTTAGTAATACAGGATGTCATCCCACGACTACATTCTTTTCAGTAATACAGGGTACCAACCCTTGATTACATTCTTTTTCCGTAATATAGGGTACCAACCCCTGGTTACATTTCCTTACCAGTATCAGGGTACACCAATCCCTAGTCATTTTTTCTAATATAGGGTCTCCACTCCCTAGTTTCTTTCATTTTAGATATAGGGTCTCAATTCCCTAGTCTCTATTTCTTTTCGGGGTATACCATTCATGACCTTTTATTGCTTTCAATAAAGAAGTAGTTTAGAATTTTGTTACAATAACTCACAAAATTTTTCTAGTGCAAACTGGGGAAGAAAAATTTCGTTCGTTTATTTGTTTTGGTGTCTGAGTAGGTTTTACCTCAAGGCACAGGGTTCGAGATGACCAAAAGAAGAAGTCTCAATTCAGAATAAAAGAAAAGAAAAAATAAGTGAATCCAAAATGCAAAAGCAGTTGAAAAGATGTGGAATACTCAAGACATGACTGAAACCATGAGCATTGGGGTCCTTTTTTGATTAGAAGAAGCTATAGAACAATGAACTAGCATCTACAGCTAGCAAACATCAAGGTTTAGAGCAGAGTCTGCATGAAGAACCAGTCAAGACTCAAGATCAAGTTTCAGAAGACTCATAGATAGGAATCTTGTAACTCATAGCTGATAGGCTTGTTTAGTTTTATTTTTATAATAGCAGGACCGCAGACCGGAGCCTCGATGAAACCTCACTCGACCCCTCAACTCATCATTCTATAATTCTCCTTGAACTACACGTGACCTGATTCCCCTATAACCAGTGATTGTAGGCTGTTTAAAACCAGGACTCGGTTGCACCCTATCTTTTATTTCTTTTCCTTTTGAATAACGGTTTGGTCAAAAATTAGTCACATGGCTCACCTAGTCTTTGCGTGAAAACTCTTCATGTTTCCAAGTAAAGAGGGGCAGCTGTGAGCACCTAATTTTTGACTATATTTGAATTTTTACCACATTCTACTATGTAATTACTTTTAGAAATTTAATATATATATTTTTAGCTTTGTTACTTTATATTTTTAGAAATTTAATATATATATTTTTAGCTTTGTTATATTTTTTTTATATAGGGTAAGAATTAAAAATAATTTAAAAGGTCAAATTATTACTATTAGTATTATTTTTATTTTTTATCTTTATTTTTAAATAAAATAAATTTAAACAAAACCGAAAAATTAAATATTTTTTTTAAGTTTCGGATGGGAATAAAATAATAGGAAAATTAAAATTATGGAATTAAAAAATTAAAAGTAAAAGTAGGTGGATATTATTTTTTTTTAAAAGTAAAAGAAAGTGAAAAATTAAAAAAAATAAAAGTAAAAGAATGTGAAAATTTAAAAAATGAAAAGTAAAAGAAGTTGGAATTAAAAAATAAAAGTAAAGGTAGCTGAAATTGGTTTTTAAAAAAGTAAAAGAAAGTAAAAATTAAAAAAAAAGGAAAAGTAAGATAAGTGGAAATTAAAAAAAAAGTTAAATAAGTGGGAAAAAAAAAAGAAAAGTAAAATGTGGGAAATTAAAAAAAGAAAAGTAAAGGAAAGTGGGGAATTAATTTTTTTAAAAAATAGAAGAAAAATGGGAAGTGGGAATCCTTTTTAATTAAAAAATAATAAAAAAATAAAGTAATAAAAACAAAATCTGAAAAAAATCCGATTTTTTTTTCTATAAATAGAAGAGAAATATGAGGAGAGAGGGGGAGGAGAAAGAGAAGAAAAAAAGAGAGGAGAGAATTGAGAAAATTTTGTTTTCTTCTTTTATGCTAAGGGAATTTCTACTCGTGTCATTCTTTCTTCGTCTCTTCTTTTCGAAAAATCTAGCTATTCATCAACCAAAACCCAACAAAAATACTTCATAACATCCCTTTTTACACGCCAAAAAGTAAAGTCAATAGTCGAGGTCGAGGATTCCGTTGGAGCTCCGTTCACTAGCTTTGATATTCTTCTTCGCTTATGCTTGTTCGGCGTTCGTCTGCTTAATTTGATCACTATATAAACCCCTCCCCTAATTCCCTTTAAATAGAGCTTAGTCACTGAAACTAACCACTATTACTCTGTTATTCTCTCATTCTATATTGTTCTGAACTATGGCTCTTGGCCGGCTGAAAGCCAAGGCCACCTGAATTCGACTAGTTGACCTTTCTTAGTACGAGCACTGCCCAGGGTTCATCTGAAACCCTTGGGAACTCTGACATACTAAGATTATTTTAGGTTCCGCTGCTCTCTATTGACGTTTGAAATATTGTTAAGACTGTTCTACCTATTTATTTGTTTGTCAATTGATAGCTGGTAAGTTCTTTGACCTTAGCAGCTCATCCTCTTTCGTTTGTGTTCATATTCAGTATATTCATGCTATTGAGACTTTTGCGAATCAATATGTTCCTATGCCATCTATGTTTGCAACCTTATTGGCTCTGAAGCTGTTTTGTGACTCTGAACTCTTTTTCTAGCATTTGAACTTGCCTACAATTCCCAACTCTGATATTTGTCTATTGCATGTGTTCAGTATGAATGAGTTTTGACTCTCTTAAGCATGTTTACCCTAATGTGTGTGTCTGAATGCTTATTACCTGCTACTATCCATGTGTTTATCCCCTACTTTGTTTTGTATCCTTATGATAGACCAACTCATGTGTTTTAATGTATCTGATACTCTACTGCGACCAATACTTAACTGTGATATCAGCCAATTGGAGCTTCACTGTGAGTTCCATGCTTAGTTTAATCATGTGTTGTTTAAATATATTTATAGTCTATAAGGTGAAAGGCAATATCCAGCCTTTAGGTGACAATCTAGTTCTTAATGTGTGTTTGCCGATTGAGAATTCTGGCTCTACTAAACCTGTTTAGCTTGCTATGTTATGCTGATGTTTGTAGTCAATCCTGAGTTTGCTTTTCTACCCTGTCCTAGGTTGTTATGTCAACCAAACTCATGCTTAGGAAGTAATTTAGTCCATGCTTAACTTGTTACTCTTCTGGTCATGTTGTTCATGAGGACCTGTTATTATACATTTGTGATTCTATTGTGCGTTTGTTGACTTGCTCAATCCTGCATTCCTTAGTACCAGTTAAGTCCTTAGGAATAAATCTTACAACTGACCTTCTTTCACCACATATGGCCAAATAGTATTAGAATTAATGCTTGCTTCTCCTATTGTTGAAGTTTGATATTGTCTCTGGTACTGTGATTAATGATCAACATGATAACTTTATCTTTTTAAGTAATTGCTCGACTATGAACACTTATTTTTAGTCTTTATGTTAAACTTACTATATTGAGGTTGTTCTCTATTGGTCCCTTAGTTTTCATGATCAGATCCCCTGTTTGAAAGATGTTTTTGACCATGTTAGTGTTTGAACTTCATTTGAAAGAGTCTGTTATCCCAGGATGATCCATCATGTCTCCTAAAATGCAAGCATGAACTTGTCTTATGTACTATGATTGGTCTATATATCTTAGAGAGAATTAGTACTACAGTCCTAAGAGCTAAGTGTGTGAACATCCTGCTCTGTTTAATTAATTCAACGCATAGTTTGTTGCTTGTGTGGTTGAGTTTGACATCTAATGGGGATGTAAGTCATTCGTTTAGGCCTGGTATTTGGTTATATGTGTTGTTGTACTTGGTTGTTGGATTCAGACTTGCTATACCGGTCTTATGAGCTGGGGATTTGGGTCTACTGGTCATATGAAAGGGAGTTGTCGAAGGCCCAGAAAAGCATTGGGTTATTTTGCATTGGGCCTATCATTGGGCCTATAGTTCTCTCCTTCTATAACTGTTCATATTTGGTTTGCATTATTCCATTTGGGCAGTAATAACTTGTAATAACGAATAATGGGGAGATTAACAAAAAGAGGGGTTGGGGTATTCTAATATTTTCATAAAAGTGCAGAAAACATGCCTATAGGGTCTACGTTTTCTGTTTGCTATCTCGTTCAGCATGACTTATATGTTATTTCGTTTAGTATGTTGCATACTAATAGAAATCATGCCTATAGGGATTACACACACCTCACTCGTATATTGTTCAAGCATGTTAATCCAAAGTGTTTGCCCCGCTTGTTTCTATATTACTATTGTGCACTTAGACAGCATGCTTATAGGATGTGACGACATATGCTTTGTCAATCTAGATATCATGCCTATAGGACCCCAACTAATCAATTAATCAATTGCTTCTGCTACGCTGCTCCTATAGATATCATGCCTATAGGATTTTAATCAACTACTATGTTACTTCGTCGCATTACCACACTTAGACGACATATCTATAAGGATAAAAATATATATAATCAATTTCATTGTTAGAAGCCATGCCTATAGGACACGACCATTTGCCTAAAAAACATGCCTATAAAATCAGCGCTGATAATTCTGAGTTTACAAATAGTTTAATGCCTCCTCGCCTAAGCCATTGAGAGCAATAACGTGGCACATACGATGCTATAATTCAAAATCTCCTAGAAACCATGCCTATAGGACTCTAAGTCTTAATTCTCAAACCATCTACTGCCTATTCTTCCGCGTACATTTGTTGTCTATGTGGGGAGGCTAACTTGAGCCTTTAATTGTCTTTACGTGAAGTCCTATCTGTTTTGAATATCGCCTAGCTTTCTCATTTTGAGTAACCTAAGTTGAGTTTAGAACCACCTCATAGTAGGTCCAAAGCCTCCTGGACCATAGGTATGGGACGGGTAGCGCACGCATAAGATACAGTTTAGAATTGGATTAGAACGCCTTAAGTAACTACTTCAACATAGTAATTGGGTAGCAGGAGATGATAGGGTGTACTCGCTGAATAATATGAGCAACCCCTATCTTAAGGAAGTTGCGAAGTATTATTTATGTTGCATGGGGTGATCCTTTAGGCTAAAAAACTTAGGTCCGTCCCCCCTTTTTTTCCTTTATATACATGTTATTCACACTTAGTTATTTAATGTAGGCTAATGCCGTTGTACCCTTTGTAACCTTTAAGATTTGTACCGATCATCTATTCTTATGTGTTATAATAAAGTCTTCAACTTTTATACCTTTCCTCGCTTGTTTGATCACCTAGCCTAATCATCTAATCCACATAGTTTTAATTTCGGTCGGGACCCACAGTTGTGGACCTCGAAGAGTGCCTAACACCTTCTCTTTAAGGTAATTTGAGCTTTTACCCAATCTTTGGTGACATAGACTAATCAAATAGAGTTATTTACAAATAGGTGCCCTAACGCACCTTAAAATCGTTAGGTCGAGCCTCTTCTCTTTTAATACCTCCTTTAAAAGAGTTGTCACACGTCGAAGCCTGCCTTTCGCAAGAAAACAAGGCGCGACAACATGGCGACTCTGCTGGGGAGTTACACTTAAGCTCTTACCATAACGAAGTTGACTTATGTGGATTAACGGATATATTTGATGACATGTACATCCCTTCCTTTATCTTTCTTTATTTGTTTAATTTTCTATGACATGTACATCATTTCCCTTATCTTCCTTTATTTGTTTAATTTGCTATAACATGTACATCATTTCCCTTATCTTCCTTTATTGTTTTAATTATCTATAACATGTACATCTCTTCCCTTATTTCCCTTTATTTGCTATGACATGTACGTCCTTTTCCCCGTTTCCCTCATCTTGTCTAAGACTGCTATATCATGACTCTCCCATCCCTATTTCTCTATCTACTTCATTACGTTATCGCATATTTTCATGAATTAAACTGACTTTTCTCTTTTTTCCTTTCTTTTCTTTTCTCTTCTTTTCCTTCTCATGTTCATCTTTACCATATTATTTACTATTTATGCACTTTTATCATGCAAATATTTGACAATTGGTTACTATTTCTGCATAAAGCATGCTCCACATCATACTCCACTCGTTCTTAATATCAACATAGCGGTGCTTGATGAGTGTTTGCGCTTTCCTGAAAATACTCTTTTTAACTGGAAAGGCTTATTTGCGATAGACTACTCGATCAGCGGTGCAGTCGACGATCCCTTGACTTTCCCTCTCAAGTTGTCCACTTGAGAGTACTAGTCTAGACCCTTCTAGAAACCATACCCCAATTTAAAATGCACATGCATCATGCTGAACCTAATACGGATTGAGACGTCATTGACGTAACAACCCGCTTAGATAAAACCTTGTCCAAAGTCCGACGGTATTTCCATAATCCCAAAGGACACTATCATGTTATGTGCACTACTTGGAGAAAATATGTCAACGTGTTGATCGTTAATGCGTAAATAGTCGAATCTGGAGGGGGAATAGGCTAACTTTTATCCGTTTGCAGAAAATGAAGCACGAAGTCCCCAGGTTCAGTATGGTCTAAAATATCCCGACATTGCTAATTGACTAGTGGAAAGACCTCGCACCTTGTGATAAAAATAATATGAGTAGAGTATTGGGCAACCTGCCATCTTTGCTGAACATTCAACCAAACAGGGAATTGATTGAAGCCGCTACCATGTTTTGGGATGAGAAAAGAGCTATTTTTTGATTTGGCATAATAGAAATGACTCCTCTCCTGGAAGAAACAGGAGGTTTCGTCAAGTTACCATGGGATAGTCCGGGACTATAAGTGCCAAAAAATCGCACTCCCCGCGGTTTTATGAAAATGTTGGGTTTTAAGAAAAATGATGAACTTCTCTGTCTAAAGAAATCATACAGCCCTTTTGAGTTTCTTTACGAATGCTAGGGGCATAGAAAATCATACCGCCTTCATCATGATGAACTATCCATTACTTCTTTAGGATGGGTGCATCGCCGGGTTTATGTTTTTATTGTCTACTTCTTGGGTTTATTGATCTTTCCAATGCAAGGAGGAAGGATTCACACTCGCTTAGCCGTGGTCGGCAGGACCTTAATGGATGGCATCGAGGGACAAGCTTATACTATCGTCCCAATGATCTTAGCTGAGATATACCGTGCTCTGGATCGGTTCAAGCATGGATTCGAAGACTTTGAGGGTTGCAATCTACTGCTACAAGTATGGCTGTTGGAACACTTTCAGAGGGGTGAGTATCATCAACAGCTTTTGCGAAGGCCACTGAATGACTACATGGCCAATCATCAACCAAAGAAAATGACGTTTATTCCATACAGGTTTGCAAAGCCTGGAAATGCTGTGAGTTGGGTGCGTTTCTTCAGCAATCTGACAGACGAGCAAGTGCATTAGATATTTGAATAATTTTCTAGTAGTGAATTCATCATCAGGTCAAAAGGGACTACTCACTTAGAACTGATCGGGCTATGAGGCATCTACCCTTACGCTCCTATAAGGGTAATGAGGCAAGCTGGAAGGAAACACGTCATACCTCGAGTTTCCAACATGGTCCAGTACAAGGCTGATTCAAGGGAGATGTCATCCCATTCAAGTTCGAAGCGTAACACATCTAGAACCAAAAGATCATTGTGGAAGGAGAAACTATTGAGCCAGACAGGTATCACTTCGGCCATATGTACTACTATTAATCATGGCTGGAAGACGACGTAGCTGGGGACGTCAAACCAGGAGTCAATCTAAAGGATAAGATCATAGATGAAGTGGCTGAGGCACAGGTAAAGTACAAGAGGCTACACAAAAGGGTGTTCGAGTCTGAAGCTAAGCATCTGGAGCAGCACAAAGTAAACATAGAGGCGATAAGAGAATGGAAAGAAATTGCAACTAAGTCAACAGAGAGGTTAGAATACTTGGAGCAAGTGATAATGGAGATAGAAGGGAAGATGAGAAAGAGAATTTGGGATTGTCAAGGAATGAACGATGATGAAGGAGGAAAGCTGGCAAAGGCTTACTTATTGTTAGACATGCGCGATCTGGGAAACATGATTAATACGGTCAAGAGAGCCAAGCATGAAGAAGGTCCTTCAAGGACCAAGTAGATGATGCTCTTTACTTCTTTCTAGCTTAGATTAGATTTCGATGTAATAAGTCTTAATGCCATTAGTGATTTTATTATTTGTCGATTTAGTAAGAGATTGTTTTGGCTTATTTCCGCACTAATGAAATGAAGCAAACGTTGGCATCAATTTTCTCCAAGTTTGTGTGTCGCTTAAGCCTACCTTAGGCACAATGAGGTCCCCAAATTAGGACGCAGATCATTGCATGACTTTTGCGAAACATGTTTAAATATTGCAAACACTTCTTTATTTCACTTTACTGACTTGGTTACCTTTTTGTTTTTATTTCTTTATTTATTCCTACTCCCAAAGGTTGGTTCGTGCATACTGGCATCATCAGCATATCACACTAGATCCAGAGATCCTCCACCTCCTCCTCCACCTGGCGACTCGAAAAGCAAAGGCAAGAAAAAAGGGAAAATGGATAATTTAAGTGGTATCCGGAAAGATAATGCTACTGTGGCGGAAAATTTTGAAACTTCAGATGGTAGAAGCACCCCGGGGCAGAATGAATTGGTCTTACATTTAGAGCAGAAAATCTTGGAGTTACAGGGCGAACTTGAGCAGGTCCGAAATCTGGTAAACCTTTCCCTCACTCTCAATGTCTCCGACATCAACCAGTAAAATCCAACTACCCAAAACCAAACACTGCCACAAAACACACAAAACTAGAATCCACCACCCATAGCTCCAAATCCTCCCGCACCACACCAGTTTCATAATCCCGCACCTCCCCAGTTTCATAATCCCGCACCTCCCCAGAACCTTAACCCACCGCCAGTGCAAACCCCTCAATAACATCACCATCATCCAAGTCAATACCCGTAAATCACTACTTACCACACTGCCCAAAATGTACCCCAACTTACTCTCGATCCCCAATACTCAATCAACGACCACCCATATACCCAAGTTTCAGGAACTCATCAAACCAATCCAATATATGTGGAAACCTTACCTCATACCCTGAAGCAAACCCTATACATACCTGAACCAACTATGAGGAACTGTTCATTCGAAATATGGCAGAGGAACTCAAGAAACTTACAGGGAGAGTCCAGAGCATTGAAGGTGGGAAAGGCGTTGAAGGTCTGAATTATGAAGATCTGTGTATTCAGCCATATGTGGAACTACCAAAGGGTTACAAAACTCCCAAGTTCGAAATGTTTGATGGCACTGGTGATCCGAAGGTGCATCTGAGAACCTATTGCGACAAGCTTGTGGGAGTAGGTAAGAACGAAAAAATCCGCATGAAATTGTTCATGCGGAGTCTTACAGGAGATGCCATGTCTTGGTATATCGGTCAAAACCCGAAGAAGTTGGCAAACTGGGTAAGTATGGCATCAGATTTCATGGACAGATTCAGGTTCAACACAGAGAATGCACCAGACGTTTTCTATATCCAAAACCTCAAGAAGAAGCTGACAGAAATATTCTGCGAGTATGCTACTCGTTAGAGGTCAGAAGCCGCAAAGTTAAGGACAGTGCTTGAAGAAGAACAAATGAACAAGTTCTTTGTTAGAGCTCAAGATCCGCAATATTATGAAAGGTTGATGGTCATCGAGAATCACAAGTTCTCAGGCATCATCAAGGTAGGAGAGAGGATAGAAGAAAAAATCAAGAATGGGATGGTGACTAATTTTAAGGCGCTGCAAGACACAAATAAAGCCTTGCAATCAGGAGGTATCTCAAAAAAGAAAGAAGTGGGCGTTGTGATGGTAGCCCAGGGACCTAAGTCTCCCCTCACATACCAAACACCTCCACCCACATATAAACCCTCACCCCCAAAATACAAATACCATACCACCACTTACCATACCTACAACACTCAACCTGAATATTACCATTCACCTTCACCTGCCCGCCAAAACCACCCAAATCCACATCCAAATTTTGACCGCAGAACTCCCAGACAATACACCCCAATTGTTGAACCCATAGCACAATTGTATGAAAGACTGAAGGCCGCTGGTTACGTCACCCCTATTCCTGTTGTTGCTGCTGAGAATCCTTCCCAGTGGATCAATCCCAACAAAACATGTGCCTATCATTCAGGTATGAAGGGTCATACCATTGAAGAGTGTCACACGTTGAAAGACAAGATTCAGACATTGATCGGCACTAAGGTTATACAAGCAAAGGAAGTTACACCAAATGTCCGCAATAACCCTCTCCTGGATCACATGGGTGAGGGGGTGAACATAATAGAAACTGATAAGGAATGGGATCAGGAAAGGTCCATCGGACTCATTCGAGAAAGAGACACTCCCAAAACATCTCTGGTCACCCTCACGCCAGTCATAGTACAAACCCAGGCACCATTTGAGGTTGAGGTAGCTACACCGTTCACTGTAATGGTAACTCGCACACCATCTTACCAGCCTGATGTCGTCCCTTGGGATTATGTTGCGGAAGCAAGAAGAAAGGAAAAAGCCAAAATGGAAGAAATAGGTGTCGCACAAGGTATGACTAGAACTGGCAGAGTTTACACACTTGAGAATTTAGGAGGAGTGAGCAAAGAAGCTGCACCTAAGCCGCTTGTTGTTGAGACTCGCTCTGACGATATTTGGAGGAAGATACAAGCAAGGGAATACTCCGTTGTTGACCACCTGAACAAGACTCCCGCTCAGATATCCATCTTATCACTATTGCAAAACTCAGACACACACAAGAATACCTTGATGAAAGTGTTAAGTGAAGCTTATGTGCCCGCTGGCATCACTAGTGGAGAGATGGCTAACATGGTCGGACAGGTACTGGAGAGTCATAAAATTACTTTCCATGAAGATGAGTTACCGCCAGAAGGGTTGAGTCACAACAAGGTATTGCACATCACAGTGTAATTTGAGGACAAGTTCATTGCCAGGGTCCTGATAGATGGAGGCTCAACCCTGAACATACGACCACTGACCACTCTAAAAATATTAGGTAAGGGCATGCACAAGATACGAATGGGAAGCATGAATGTGAAGGCTTTCGACGGATCCTAGAGAGCCACTATCGGGGAAATCAACCTTGATCTATAGATGGGTCCGACTTGGTTTTATGTTGCGTTCCAAGTGCTAGATATATCTGCTACTTACAACCTATCGTTGGGACAACCATGGATACACGCAGTTGGGGCAGTGGCTTTCACTCTGCACCGGGTTGTGAAGTTTGAGTGAAATCATCATGAGGTGATCATTCATGGAGATAGAAGCAACCCTATCTACACCAGCCAGACTGTCCCAGTCATCAAAAATAGGAAGAAGTTGGGCGGATAAATATATCACCGCATTGAGCGGGTGAACACAATTGAAAATGATCGATGGTGGAGCAAGAAAATAGAAAGCATATTGCTGTGGATAGGATATGAACCAGACAAGGATCTTGGCAAAAAGCTTTAGGGGATCACTAAACCCGTACAACCATAGTATCATGACATGACCTTTGGACTCGGATATGAATATACCATGCAAGAGTATCAGGATTGGATACCACCATAGCGCGCTAATTACTATCCACTGGAACAACCCATACCACCTTTGCACCAGACATTTCACCAAGCTAACATGATGTGGGGATCCGAAGAAGATGAGATTTTGGCCGGTATAAGGAAGCTATTTTTGGATGAAGAAGGCATGGACTACAGTGCAATTGTTAAGGAGGAGGGGGAGGAGGAGGAAGACCTTACCATTCAGACTATGGGAGAAGGGGTTATTCTCAAGAACTGGACCGTCGCACCATCCCGGGCTCGCATATTATAATATTTCTATATTCTTTTTAGCATAATTATTACATATCCTGATGAACCTACGACTGTGACATGTAATGAGACAACGCAACATAAGGACAGTGATTCGTAAGATCTGGAAGATAATATAATACCTTAGGAAATTATCAAAGAAGTAGAGAACTTTGAAGACAAATCAAAGTCTAATTTGAAGGAAACTGAGGTCGTTAACTTAGGGGATTCTGAAACAGTCAAGGAAACTCGTATAAGCATTCATCTATCACCGTCAGAAAAGAAAGAGTATATCAGGTTCCTAAGGGAATATGAGGACATTTTCGCATGGTCCTACGACGATATGACTGGGTTGAGCACATCCATAATAGCTCACAAGCTACCTACCAATCCCATGTGTCCACCGGTAAAGCAGAAGCTCAGAAAGTTCAAGCCAGATATGAGTCTGAAGATAAAAGAGGAGGTCACCAAGCAAATCAAAGCCAAGGTTCTTCGAGTGGTCGAATACCCGACCTGGTTAGCCAACATTGTGCCAGTTCCAAAGAAAGATGGGAAAGTTAGAGTATGTGTCGATTACCGAGATCTAAACAGAGCAAGTCCCAAGGATGATTTCTCATTTCCTAACATACACATACTGATCGATAACTGCGCCAAGCATGAGCTCCAATCTTTTGTGGATTGCTTCGAGGGATATCATCAGATTTGGATGGACAAAGATGATGCCGAAAATATAGCCTTTATCAAATCATGGGGGATATATTGTTAAAAAATGATGTCGTTTGGTTTGAAGAATCTAGGGCCACCTATATGAGGGCCATGACAACTATCTTCCACGATATGAAACACAAGGAAATAGAGGTGTATGTGGATGATATTATCATCAAATCCAAAAGGATCTTAGATCACACAGCAGACCTGAAGAAGTTTTTCGACCAACTTCGAAAATACAATTTGAAGTTGAACCCCGCAAAATGTGCCTTCGGAGTCCCTACTGGAAAGTTGCTAGGTTTCATCGTCAGCCGCCGAGGTATTGTGTTAGACCCGCCAAAAATCAAAGCTATCCAGGACTTGCCACCGCCAAAGAATAAGAAGGATGTGATGAGTTTTCTAGGATGCCTCATTTATATCAGTCATTTTATAGCACAATCAACGGTGATATGTGAGTCGATCTTCAATATGCTAAAGAAAGATGCTGCAACAAGTTGTACTGAAGAATGCCAGAGAGCCTTCGACAAAATCAAAGAGTATTTATCTAAACCACCCGTGTTAATCCTGCCAGAACCAAGAAGACCTCTGCTGCTTTATCTGTCCATGTTGGATGGAGCCTTTGGCTGCATTCTAGAACAACATGACGAAACAGGGAGGAAAGAGCAAGCGATATATTATCTGAGCAAAAAGTTCATGCATTACGAGGCCCGTTACTCTTTGTTAGAGTGCACCTGTTGTGCTCTGACATGGATATCCCAAAAGTTGAGACATTATTTATGTGTGTACACTAAATATCTCATATCAGGGATGGATCCACTATAATACATTTTTCAGAAACCTATGCCTATAGGTAAGTTAGCAAAGTGGCAGATATTGCTTAATCAGTTCGACATCATCTATGTAACTCAGAAGGCAGTCAAGGGGCAAGCATTGGCCGATCACTTGGCGGAGAATCCCGTAGACGGAGAATACGAACCATTAAAGACGTATTTTCCCGACGAGGAGGTGTCGTTTGTAGATGAAGATATTACCGAAGCATACGATGGGTGGAAGATGTTCTTCGACGGAGCAGCAAGCTTCAAGGGAGTGGTTATTGGAGTTGTCTTAGTATTAGAAACCGATCAACATTACCCGATATCCTCAAAACGCAGGTTCCCATGCACCAACAATATGGCAGAATACAAGGCCTGTATCTTGGGACTCAGGTTGACCATTGACATAAACGTTCAGGAGTTACTGGTAATCAGAGATTCTGATCTATTGGTACACGAGGTACTAAGAGAATGGCTACTAAGAACACTAAAATATTGCCATACTTGCATTGTGTATAAGAGTTGATCAAGAGGTTCGCGAAGATAGAATTCAAACATGTTCCAAGGATTCAGAACGAGTTCGCAGATGCATTAACTACCTTATCTTCCATGACACAACATCCAGACAAAAATTTCATCGACCCTATCCTAATAGGAATTCGTAAGCAGCCAACCTATTTTGCTCATGTTGAAGAAGAGTTCGAAGGAAATCTATGGTTCCACGACATCAAGGAATACTTGGAAAAGGGAGAATACCCAGAGAATGCTACACACACTCAGAAGCATACACTTCGAAGATTGGCCAGCCATTTCTTTTAAAGCGGGGGAACTTTGTATAGAAGGACTACTAATTTGGGATTACTGCGATGAGTTGATGCCAATGAAGCATCTAGATTGCTCGAAGAAATACATGCCGGAACTTGCGGACCTCACATGAACGGTTTCGTTTTGGCCAAGGAGATATTAAGAGTAGAGTAATTCTGGATGACTATGGAAACAAGACTGTATCAAATATGTTCAAAAGTGTTACCAATGCCAGATACATGCTGATATGATACAAGTACCGCCCAACGAACTCAATGCAACAAGTTCACCATGGACTTTCTCTGCTTGGGGCATGGATATCATCAGACCAATTGAACCCGCTGCTTCAAATGGACATAGGTTCATTTTGGTGTCCATAGACTACTTCACAAAATGGGTTGAAGTCGTGTCCTATAAGACTGTGACTAAGAAGGTCATGGCAGATTTTGTCCGGGATTGCATTGTTTGTCGATTCGGAGTGCCTGAGTCAATCATTACTGACAATGTTGTCAATATTAACAGTGACCTGATGAAAGCTATGTGTGAGACATTCAGGATCAAGCATCAAAATTCTACAGCATACAGTCCGCAAATGAATGGAGTCGTAGAAGCCGCCAACAAGAACATCAAGAAGATATTAAGGAAAATGGTGGACAACTACAGGCAATGGCACGAAAAGCTACCATTTTCTTTGCTCTGATACCGCACCACAGTCTCTACATCAACTGGGGCCACTACTTATCTACTGGTCTATGGTATCGAAGTTGTTATCCCTGCCGGAGTAGAGATCCCTTCCTTAAGAATTATACAAGAAGTCGAGCTAAGTGACGCAAAATGGGTATGGAGCCGTACGAACAACTAGCTCTCATTGATGGTAAAAGAATGAACGGAGTGTGTCACTGTCAACTCTAAGAATAGAATGGCAATGGCTTTTAATAAAAAGGTCACATCAAGGCAATTCACACCGGGGTAATCGGTGTTGAAGCGATTCTTTCCACATCAGGATGAAGCAAAGGGGAAATTCTCACCCAACTAGCAAGTCCCGTACATGGTTCACCGAGTACTAACAGGAGGAGCACTTATACATACAGAAATGGATGGAGAGATCTGGCCAAAACCTATCAATTCGGACGCAGTCAAGAGATATTATGTTTAAGACTATGTTTGCACTTTCTATTTAATATAACCTGAACTAAGCTTGATCTGATTCCCGTTTAAGAGGGGATACGTAGGCAGCCTTGTGGGTTTGGTCACATCATAATAAAATCCTCCTTCCCCTCTATGGTCAGAAACTAGGGCAAGATTTCTAGTTTGTCAGACCTCATTATGTCAAGGATCACCAAGAAGAGTATTGCCAGAAGTAGGCATTAAACTGGGGCAGAATTTTGAGGAGGGTCCTCAAAATTCCGAGTTGAGGAGGTTGCAATGTCTCAAAACGTGTCACAGTCTCCAATTCAAACATTATTTGCATCATCACACATTTTGAACAAACTACATTTTTATATAAACGACTTATCACAAATGCATATTTTCCAAAATTTTCATTTTCTATAGTAGCCAGACGTTATCCAGGGTGACTCAAATAAGACCTCAAGACAAAACGAAGAATTGAAGGCACGAACCAACCATTCCCCCACAACTGACAATTTTTCTTTGGATCCAGGCATAATGAACATAACAAGCACGTCCACATATATATATACATATAATAATATCACTATCCTCACACCAAAAAAAGTTGCGAAGCATAAAAGAGTCAAGCTAAGAATCATTTTCCCTCTTATATTTAATTGTTACTCTTCCTGCATAGGGCTAAACACTGCCCTCATCATTGCATAAGGCTAAGCACTGCCTTCCCTTGCATGAGACTAAGCATTGTCTCTATTCTTTGCATGAGGCTAAGCACTGCATTCCCTAGCATGAGTCTAAGCACTCTCTC
Organism: Nicotiana tabacum; assembly: GCF_000715075.1. NCBI lineage: Eukaryota > Viridiplantae > Streptophyta > Magnoliopsida > Solanales > Solanaceae > Nicotiana > Nicotiana tabacum. The sequence continues at coordinate 102,095,239 of NC_134081.1, forward strand.
CGCTACACTGCATGAGGCTAAGCACTGCCTTCATTATTGCATAAGGCTAAGCATTGCCTTCCCTTGCATGATACTAAGCATTGTCTCTATCTTTTGCATGAGACTAAGCACTGCCTCCATTATTGCATAAGGCCAAGCGATGCCTTCCCTTGCATGAGACTAAGCACTGTCTCCGCTACACTGCATGAGGCTAAGCTCTGCCTCCATTATTGCATAAGGCTAAGCATTGCCTTCCCTTGCATGAGGCTAAGCACTGCCTCCATTGTTGCATAAGGCTAAGCAATGCCTTCCCTTGGATGAGACTAAGCACTATCTCCATCATTTTCATGAGGCTAAGCATTACCTCCATTATTGCATAAGGCCAAGCACCGCCTTCCCTTGCACGGGACTAAGCATTGTCTCCATTCTTCGCATGAGGCTAAGCACTGCCTCCATCATTGCATAAGGCTAAGCACCACCTTTCCTTGCATGAGAGTAAGCATCGTCTCTATTATCTGCATGAGGCTAAGCACTGCCTCCATACTGTATAGGACCAAGTACTGCCTCACTATTGCATAAGGCTAAGCATTGCCTTTCCCTGTATGAGACTAAGCATTGTCTCCACTCTTTGTATCGGGCTAAAATACTACCCTCATTTCATACAAGACTAAGCTTTATCTCATCTCGTTCTCGCACATGACTAAGCGTCACATGTTTCCTCTATCAAACGATTGATACTACCGCATATTTGTATTTCATGGGCTGAAATATCGCCATATTGTTCGAAGGTGTCATGGTCCGAAGGCACCATCCTCATAGCCCGAAGACACCATGTCATGGCCTGAGGATCTCTCGAAATTACATATCATCATTCAAAGGCGATATAGTCCAGAGGCACCATCCTCATGGCCCGAGGACACCATTTCATGGCCTGCGAATCCCTTATCATACGCTTCATAGCCCTGGACGTCATGGTCTAAGGACATCATCGTCATCGTCCGAAGACAACTCTCATGGTCCGAAGGGAATTTGCATCATGTTTAAATTTTTCTCAATAACCCATATATATATTCGCATGCATCGTGTTTAAGTTTAGCAGGTAACTCAGAAGGTAATCGTTCTACAAACAGGAGCAACTCTTGCTCCAGTTTTCGTTCACAACGTTCACATCCTTCAAGCACCTCAAACGTAACCGATGATACGCAATTGATTACCCTTTTTTCTATAACCATTCAAATATTTGCCTTATACATCCATAGCGATCAAATTCGCATTCATAGCTCCACCTGAAATCATCTGTTACTCACAACATTATCATATTCAAAAACTCCTTTTCGAAACACACGACAACTCTTATAACAACTCTGTCGGTTTCGTTCGACGTTGGATCCAGAACTACACACAGACTGATTTCCGTAACACCAGAGATATGTAGGAAACTCAGGAACTAAGGTCTGGCCTCCATTTTTTTTCAAAAAACACATCATTCCCCGCTCATTTCGGACAAAATTGGTCATCATTTTCTTTACCCGACAGCTCTTTCATTATTCTCGGGCAAAGATGGGCAGTTGATGATACCCAATTTTTTCCTCATATTTATAAATTATTCCATATACTTTTGCATTATTACCCAATTTATAGGGGTCAAATAAGTATTTTCTATAATTTTCCATAATTTGTTAAATTTTAAAATTGATTTTCTTGCATTTAAATTATTTAAATATGTAATAATTACCCCTTTAAATTATTTTGTGAGGACTTAATCATCAAAATTTATTACTTGCATCAATATATATGATTCATAATATATTACTTTATTTTATATAATCATATTTGCATTTTTAAGCTATTTTACATAATTTTACAGTAATAGCCTATATGTTATGCATAATTATATTTTATTATATTATTTGTGCCCAAATAGCATTTTTATATTTTTATAATATTAAATTATTATTTAAAGCATCTTACTACATAAATAATTTTTTTACTGTTTGTTAATTATTTCTTATAAATTTTCTTTTATAATTCTTTGTGTATTTAATTTGTAGCCCAATTTGGAGCCAATTTCGGACTAAATTAATGGCCCAAACACCCCAAACCTTAGCCCAATCTGCCCTGGCCCAAACCAAATGATCCCTTTATTCCAACTTGGTCAGGACCCGTTTCCTCAACCCGCCCTACTTTCCTTTTAATCTTGGTCGTTGATCTCAAATGATCAACGACCCAAAATAAAAAACCCCACTCTCATTATATCCCTACCCCAAACCCTAGAGACCATTCTCTTTGCCCAGCCTCCCTCGCACGCTTTCATCTTCTACGAACCCTAGCTGTCTTACCCCAAAAATCTCTCTGAATCGTTATACTATGGAGTCCTGCGATCTATTTACCTTATTTACACTACCCTGTTACTACTCACATGCTCTTGATGTTACTTAGTACTCGCCCTAAGTTTGGCAAGTATTACCATTCCATATTAGACCCGTTCAACTTCAATCTTCAAGATTTGGACGATATATCGTCCATATACACGGAAAAGGGGTTGATTCTCCACATCCACGATTTTTCAGTCGTTGAACCCTAACTAGGGTTTGAGAATCTCCTTCTCCTTTGCCGATTTTGATTGTATGCAATATACTCTTTCCTTCTTTGTGTTTGATTGATAATCTTCTATGTTTGTCTGCTTACTTTGAACACTATATAAACCTCTCCCCTAATTCCCTTTAAATAGAGCTTAGTCACTGAAATTAACCACTATTACTCTCTTATTCTCTCATTCTATATTGCTCTAAACTTTGGTTCTTGGGTGGCTGAAAGCCTAGGCCACCGAAATTTGATTAGTTAACCTTTCTTAGTGCGAGCACTACCCGAGGTTTATCTGAAACCATTGGGAACTCTGATGTACTAAGATTATTTTGGGTTCCGCTGCTCTTTATTGACATTTGAAGTACCGCTGAGATTGTTCTATCTGTTTATTTGTTTGTCAATTGATAGTTGGTATGTTCTTTGACCTTAGTAGTTCATCCTCTTTCGTTTGTGTTCATATTCAGTATATTCATGCTATTGAGGCTTTTGTGAATCAATATGTTCCTATGCCATCTATGTTTGCAACCTTATTGGCTCTGAAGTTGTTTTGTGACTCTGAACTTTTTTTCTAGCATTTGAACTTGCCTACAATTCCCAACTCTGATATTTGTTTATTGCATGTGTTAGTATGAATGAGTTTTGACTCTCTTAAGCATGTTTACCCTAATGTGTGTGTTTGAATGCTTATTACCTTCTACTCTCCCTGAGTTTATCCCCTACTTTGTTCTGCATCCTTATGATAGACTAACTCATGTGTTTTAATGTATCTGATACTCTACTGCGACCAATTCTTAATAGTGATGTCAGCCAATTATGAGTTTTACCGTGTGTTCCATGCTTAGTTCAATCCTGTGTTGTTTAAATATACTTATAGTCTATAAGGTGAAAGGCAATATCCAGCCTTTATGTGATAATCTAGTTCTTAATGTGTGTTTGTCTATTGAGAATTCTGGCTCTACTAAACTTGTTTAGCTTGCTATGTTATGCTGATGTTTGTTGTCAATCCTGAGTTTGCTTTTCTTCCATGTCCTGGGTTGTTGTGTCAACCAAACTCATGCTTAGGAAGTAATTTAGTCCATGCTTAACTTGCTACTCTTCTGGTCCTGTTGTTCATGAGGACCTGTTATTATGCATTTGTGATTCTATTGTGCGTTTGCTGACTTGCTCAGTCCTGCATTCCTTAGTACCAGTTAAGACCTTAGGAATAAATCTTAAAGCTAACCTTCTTTCACTACATATGACAAATAGTATTAGAATTGATGTTTGCTTCTCCTACTGTTGAAGTTTGATATTGTCTTTTGTACTGTGATTAATGATCAACATGATAACTTTCTCTTGTTAAGTAATTGCTCGACCATGAACCTATATTGTTAGTGTTTATGTTAAACTTACTATATTGAGGTTGTTCTCTATTGCTCCCTTAGCTTTCATGATTAGATCCCCTGTTTGAAAGTTGTTTTTGACCATGTTAGTGCTTGAACTACATTTGAAAGAGTCTTTTATCCAGGATGATCCATCATGTCCCCTAAAATGCAAGCATGGACTTGTCTTACGTCATATGATTGGTCTATATGTCTTAGAGAGAATTAGTACTACATTCCTAAGAGCTAAGTGTGTGAACTTCCTGCTCTGTTTAATTAATTCAATGCATAGTTTGTTGCTTGTGTGATTGAGTTTAACATCTAATAGGGATGTATGTCATTCGTTTAGGCCTGATATTTGGTTATATATGTTGTTGGATTTGGCGGTTGGATTCAGACTTACTATACTAGCCTTATGAGCTGGGGATTTGGGTCTACTGGTCGTATGAAAGGGAGTCGTCGAAGGCCCAGAAAAGCACTGGGTTATTTTGCATTAGGCCTATCATTGGGCCTATAGTTGTCTCCTTCTGTACTATTCATATTTGGTTTGCATTATTCCATTTGGGCTGTAATAACGAATAATTGGGAGATTAATAAAAATAGGGGTTGGGGTATTCTAATATTTGCATAAAAGGGTAGAAAATATGCCTATAGGGTCTACGTTTTCTGTTTGCTATCTCGTTCAGCATGACTTATATGTTATTTCATTTAGTATGTTGCATACTAATAGAAATCATGCCTATAAGGATTACACACACCTCACTCGTATACTGTTCAAGCATGTTAATCCAAAGTGTTTGCCCAGTGTTTGCCTCGCTTGTTTTGTTCACTTAGACACCATGCTTATAGGATGTGACGACATATGCTTTGTCAATCTAGATACCATGCCTATAGGACCCCAACTAATCAATTAATCAATTGCTCCTGTTACGCTGCTCTTTTAGGTATCATGCCTATAGGATCTTAATCAACTAATCAGCTACTTTGTTACTTCGTCGCATTACCACACTTAGACGACATGCCTATAAGGATAAAAATATATCAAATCAATTTCACTGTTAGAAACCATGCCTATAAGACACTGTCATTTGCCTATAAAATCAGCGTTAATAATTCTGAGTTTACAAACAATTTACTGCCTCCTCGCCTAAGTCGTTGAGAGCAATAACATTGCACATACGATGCTGGAATTTAGAATCACCTAGAAATCATACCTATAGGACTCTAACTCTTAATTCTGAAACGCTGTACTGCCTATTCTACCGCATGCATTTGTTGTCTATGTGAGGAGGCTAACTTGGGCCTTTAATTATCTTTACGTGAAGTCCTATATATTTTTAATATTGTCTAACTTTCTCATTTTGAGTAACCTAAGTTGAGTTTAGAACCACCTCATAATAGGTTCAAGGCCTCCTGGACCATAGGTATGATACGGGTAGCGCACACATAGGATACGGTTTAAAATTGGACTAGAACGCCTTAAGTAACAACTTCAACATAGTAACCGGGTAGAAAGAGATGATAGTCTGTGCCCGTTGAATAATATGAGCAACCCCTACCTTAAGGGAGTTACAAAGTGTTATTTATGTTGCACGGGGTGATCCTTTGGGCTAAAAAACTTAGGACCCTCTCCCTTTTTTTCTTTATATACTTGTTATTCACACTTAGTTATTTAACGTAGGCTAATGCTGTTGTAACCTTTGTAGCCTTTAATATTTGTACTGATCATCTATTCTTATGTGTTATAATAAAGTCTTCAACTTTTATACCTTTCCTCGCTTGTTTGATCACCTAGCCTAATCATCTAATCCACATAGTTTAAATTTCGGCCGGGAACCACAATTGTGGACCTCGTAGAGTACCTAACACCTTCTCTTTGAGGTAATTTGAGCCCTTACCCGATCTTTGGTGACGTAGACTAATCAAACAGAGTTATTTGCAAATAAGTTTCCTAACGTACATTAAAAATCGTTAGGTGAAGACTCTTCTCTTTTAATACCTCATTTAAAAGAGTTATCACATGTCGAAGCCCGCCTTTCGCGAGAAAACGGGGCGCGACAGTGGCCATGACAGGCTCGGGTGCAGTTTTCTTCACTTTTTTATTCTTGCCCTCGCTGAGGAAGAACGTCGCCTTTTTGGTTTCCCTTTCTCCGGCCGGGGACTCTAAGAGGAAGCAGGTTCGATGGCGCCTGTTCGGGTAAGAGCCTCCTGTAATAGCCTCGCATCCTCTACAGAATCAACTAAAATGTCCTCCTCATGGATTGTAACAGAGCCTTGCGGGAGACCTGAATCCAACAAAAAGATGAAGTTAACTAGTTTTCTTATGTACAAAGATGAAACGAAGGCAGAATCGGTTTTGCAACTCAACTTACCATGATTTTTGGCCCTCCATCCGTATTTGGGGGCCAACTCTTTCCACCGGTGGGTCTCATGCATGGCGTTGTCCAGAATCATCTGAACCCACCGATCCAAGCCTTCAACTCCTGTGGTGTCCACTAAGTTGCTGAAATTATGAAAAGAAAAGGATCAACAACGACATGAAGCAACCTTTTTTCAGAAAAAGAGATAGATTTTGAACTTACGTGTACGAGTCCCGGACTCGGGGAAGGATGGAGTTGTGGCCAGGATAATATCCTTAGTGGCAATAACGACAAACCTCTCCATCCACCCACAGTCGTTGTCGTCATCAATGCTGGTAAGCAAGGCATGGTGGTCGCGTTTGTTGAAATTTATTACTCCTCCACGAAAAATCTTGGGGGAGTAAAGGTTCATAATATGAGTCAGGGTGAGGTCTTCCTTCGTTTCCTGGCACAGCCACAGAAGACATACCACCGTTCGCCACACCGAAGGACCCACATGTGCCAAAAAAACTTGCTATCGCTGGCACAACTCCAAAATCACAGGGTCAAGACCCCCGCTCAAAGAAAACGCACCCAAAGTAAATGGGTACATGTAAATATACATGAAACACTTCTTAGTGAAGGTTACTCACTCCACCAGTTCGGGAGCAATGATGTTCCGGTCATGGCAATCACAGTCTTCCTTCACAACAGGAATGATGAAAGGGCTGATAGAAGAGGGGTATTTTCCAATAGCCCAAGTGCGAGAACTTGAAGAAGGGAATTTATTTTCGAAGTCCTTGGTTGTGTTGAGTTGTTTAGGAATAATAGTGCTCATCGTAGGAGGGTCAACATAAACATCGATTTCGTTGTCTTTGCTCTTCTTCGAGCCCTCACCGAAGAGATCACCGGGAGTTCTTGGAAGGGTTAGTAAAAGAAGCCATGATCGACATAACATGATGAGAGTTCTTTGAAGAAGATTAAAGAGAGATGAAAGCAGCAAAGAGCTGATTGCAAATAAGTTGAGAGAATTTGTAAAACTGTTAAGTGAAAAAGAAGAAGAATAAGGCGTATAAGTAAAGGAATAGGCGGCTAAAATCGTAGCCATGATTACCTCGAGAACCGGCGAAAATATTGCTAAATCATGGAGCAACACATGTTCGGGGTATTAAATACGAAGAGATGTGCGTCTTATCAAGCGTCAGAAACTTTTCAGAAGGATTTAGAAAATTTTCCGCCAATAAAGGAATCTTCACCAACTTCCTGGCGACACAAAGATGTACCACCGGAAAGCAATAGACTATCTGTATAGAGTAAAATCGGTTCACATTAAATACTCGAATGGCAAAGTGACACATGGAACCGGGGATAGATGGAAGACGAAGCAAGTGGAAGCCAAGACCGAGTAAACCCCGAAGGGAACATTATCAACAAGGGCAAACGAATATTTGCCACCAGATGACATTCAATGAAGAATATTCCTCAGTATTAAATACGCATCCGTTACAGAGAATTTTGGCATTCATAGCCTGTCGTTACATACTCATCAATGGCCCCAATTATTGTCATTTAAGAGGAGCTTGATCATAGGACCTTATTCCCTAGGTATAGCTATAAATAGTGACTTCAACAGCCATTGTAAGACACGAAAATTCTGACAAATTGATGCTACGCATTATTCCAAGCTAAATAATACTTTATTTTTTATCTAACGATATTCCTATTGCTGCCTTCGGAAGCCTTGCTCTCGGAACTAAGTTGTCTGCTATTTTATCTCAATTTCAACGCTAAATCTTGTATTTTATTTTATTTATTTATTTTTGGGATCAAATCGATTCTCTTGTCTATAAACCACGCTCGTTTTATGGGTAAACAAAACTTTGTGTAAATCACACAAGTAGGGTTTGAGAAGGGTGATGTGTACGCAGACCTTACCCCCTGCCTGATAAAAGCAGAGAAATTATTTCCGGTAGATATTCGCCTTCCGGTATATGTATTGCAAATTATTGAGTTCTTAAATCACGCGTGTAGTTATTTTACAGCTAGTGATTTGACTTCCATGTTCACGTTATTCAAATGTCCAACCAGTTTGGTACAGATTCTGCTAAATTTTGATGTCAGGAAATAGTTAAATTTGGAAAACAGAAGTCATGACTTAAACCAAACCTATAATTAGAATTTACAAATGCATGTCACGATAAGTCTTGGCGCACATGGTCCTGTCTCATCTGAGTCGGACCCAGTACGATAACTCCGTAGTGTTAGAGATCAGATTTTGGACCATTTTATATGACAAAAGTGATGTCTATCTATCAAAGTAAAGCTGTTATATACCTATTGCTGTAAGCGTGCAAATACAGGCCAAGATGCCCGGTCAGTGGCTCACTGGGTAGTGGAGCAAAGAATAATCAGAATCCACCGTTGTAAAATGTTTCTAACTCTCTCATAATTTAAAAGGTGAACTCACATATATTACGCTATCACCTCAACGGTTTATTATCAATTTTATTATTTTTATATGTAACTGGTTAGTTATAAAATCAGTTTCAATAATTATTTTGTTAATTAAAGAAATAATTAGAAAATAAAACTGCAACAAATATATGCCTATAATTTGAGAGACAAGAGGAAAGCCCTCTCTTAGCAGATTAGGCCGAGCTCTTAGGTTTTTTATATTCGGTGGAAGGCAGAAACTCCAATCAAGTGAAATTAAGAGTATGATCTATTGGAGAAGAATGTTGCTCATATGCGTGTATATTATATGTGTGCATCAAGTTAGGATCATTGTGCAAAATTATGCGTGCATAAGTTCTGCAATCATTGACGCTCCTTTTTGACAAAACGTACCCATTTGGCAAGTCTAGTCTCGCAAACCACTATGTTTGTACCAAATTTTACAGCATATATGTTGTGCGACTGAGGCAGTTGAGTCCACTTAGGCACTCACCTTTACATAGACAGCTGAAATATTTTATTCTTTTGGCATGTTTAAAGTTTTGCATAAGTTTAAATTTCAACGTTACTCTCATCCGAATATGACTATCGCCATCATTGGAACACACAAGGACCTAAGTTAGATGTAGTGATAGTGTAGTAATAAACTTTTTACACTACTAATATATATAGTTTAACGTGGTATAATAAGTTATTTATTATTTACTCTATTAAAGAGTACAAACTAAAGTCCGGCTCAGAGTTACTTAAGTATTATTCTATAGGGTAAAATATGATATGACACGTGGCTGACTAAAAGGAGGACACGTGGAATCCAAGATGGGATGACTAAGGACCGAACACAGTCACTCTGCTTGTCACCGGAAAGGATAATTTTCATAAAGATGTATTAAATGCTCTGCGCCCGACAGCATTTACTAAGGAATGTTCTACAGCATTAAGAACGACGGTCCGTTACAGAGAATTTGGCATTTATGTTCACCGTTATATCTTAATCAATGACCCTCATAATTGATATTAAAGGAGGGCACGATCCTAGGACCTTTTTCCCTATACATAGCTATAAATAGTGAGTTGAGTGACCATTGTAAAAGGGGGAGGAATTTTCTAGAAAAACACATAGTATATTTTATACAAAGCTTCATATAATTTTACTTTCTTGCTTTTTGATCTCATCATTGCTTTGTCCGGAAATCGTGTTCATGGAATCACCATCTTTGCTATTTCACCTACATTCTAAGGCTAAGTATTGTATATTTCTTCGATTATTGTATTATTTCAGGATCAAATTAGTTCATTTGTCTAGAAACTACGTATAAATTTATTTGTACTGTTTTAGGGGTAAACAGTTTGGCGCCCACCGTGGGGCCTAGACAGTCGTGCAATTAAATTGATCCTTACCTTTTTTTACTAACGTGTTTTGATTATTTTGTCTTAGAAAAAATCACAAAAATGGCAGATAATACTGTTAACGACGCACACAACCTTGAAATTCGAGGGGATCATCCTCATTTCGAGAACTCAATCAGTGACACCCGTAATGAGGGGAATGACGCCACGCCGGTGCATGACAGACGGTACCCTCGACGGGTTCGGGAGACTACTCCCGATGATGTTGATGAAGAGCATGTAGCGGATGTTGTGAGGGTTCTGCAAGAGCAACATGCAATCATTCTAGGCCATCTCATGCGGCAGGATCAAGTTATGACATAATTGAAGCAGACACTATCGGGGGCCTTGAATAATCCAAACAGACGAGATCCAATTCCTCCTGTTGTTCCCGCAGACCAAACAACGCAGAGAGTCGACAACAACACTCTCAGGGATGAAATTGGCTCCGACAGGGCTGGGGGGAGCAGATCAGGTCTTAACAACGAGAACGATTCATTCAAAGATGAGCTTTTACGGTTCATGAGGGAAGTAAACGCTCGCATAGATCAAATCTCGGGCGCACCACCAGTATTGAAAGGCCCGAACTCGAAGAAGTATGTTCAATTACCATACAAGCCAAGTACGGCACCAGAATTAATCCCGAAGTATTTTAAAATGCCTGAAGTTCCAAAGTATGATGGAACCTCAGACCCACGGGAACATATTACCACCTACACAACGGCGGTGAAAGGAAATGATCTAGTTCCTCACGAAATTGAATTTGTGTTGCTAAAGAAATTTGGCGAAACTCTCACGAGTGGAGCCCTAACTTGGTATTCATTACTGCCCGAGCATTCCATAGATTCCTTTGAGATGCTCGCGGATTCTTTCATTAAAGCTTATGCCGAGGCTAGAAAGGTGAAAACCCGGAAGGCCGACATATTCAGAATCGCACAAGGAGAATCTGAATTATTATGAGAGTTTGTTACCCAATTCCAGAAAGAAAGAATGTTGCTCCCGGCCGTCCCGGGTGAATGGGTAGTTGAAGCATTCACCAAAGGATTGAATTCGACAAGTTCAGACGCTTCCCGTAAGCTGAAGGAGAGCCTGCTTGAGTTTCAAGCAACAACCTGGGGAGATGTTCACAACCAGTATGATTTAAAGATAAGGATCGAAGATGACCAGGTCGGTTCGACATCATTGGCCAAAGGACGGGAGAAGAAGAGAGAAAAATCAAAGGATGACTACGACACAGATAGGCGGACTTCGAGGGGCCGATTTTTTCCCTACGAGCGTACCGAAGGCCCTGGTAGAAATTTTCGAGCAGCAAACAAGTTCACCGTTGACAGAGGGACTGATCGTGGATGAAACAATAGATCACTTCAAGATAAAGAAATGTCGGGGTCTCGAGATCTTTCTTACCCCAGGTTATCAGAATATAACTTTAACGTCTGTGTAGTGGAACTAGTATCAGTCATGAGGAATAATAAAGAAGCACAATTCCCGAGACCTATGTGGTCCGATTCCAGCCAGATGGATTCCAATTTATGGTGTGAATACCACGAGACGAACGGTCAACGGACAGGGGAATGCCGACATATTTGGGAGGAAGTGGCAACGCTATTGAAGAATGGTAATCGTCGAGAATTCTTGAGTGATCGAGCTAAGAATAATTACGGTCGCAATAGAGACAACACGGAATCCTCGGAAGCAGTAAAAGAAACCCTACGCCATATGATCAACATGATCTTTTGGGGAAACGAGATTAATGTGGTCACTTTTTCGGCGGCAAAGAAGACTAAAGTAACGATAACTTACAACAAAAAACTCCAAGAGGACGATATCACTTTCACGAAGGAAGATGCAGACGGATTGTTGTTACCACACAACGACGCACTAGTAATCTCCTTAAATGTGTTAGCTTTTAACACTAAGCGTGTTCTAGTGGATCTAGGAAGTTCGGCTAATATCATACAATAGAGAGTATTAGAACAAGCTAGACTCACCGGAAGCATTATTCCAGCAACAAAACTCCTCGTTGGATTCAACCTTGCGAGCATGACGACCCGGGGAGAGATCTTGCTGCTCACGAACGCTAAATGAGTAATGAAAACAACTCTCTTCGAAGTAGTGGATGGTGATATGGGATACAACATCATCTTAGGAAGGTCATGGTTACACGAAATGAAAGTTGTACCTTCGATGTATCACCAATTGCTGAAGTTTCCAACACCCGAAGAAATCAAAGAGATAAAAGGTGACCAACCGGCAGCGAGGGAGATGAATGCAATATTAGTTTCCAGTAGCAAAGGGAAGGAGAGCATGACATAGCAATTACAGGAACCAACGCCTACTCCCGAGTTAGAAGAGGTTATTCCAGGGGCAGAGTCGTCAGAACAATATTAGGTGCCGAGATATTTCCAAGTTCCGGAAAGACGGACGCAACAAAATCCACGGAAGAGGAACTAGAGCAAGTGACATTGTTCGAAAAATTCTTAGAAAGTAAATTTTACTTGGGGACAGAACTGCACCCTGAGCTCAGGTCTAGTTTTATTGAATTCCTTAAAATTAACGCTGATTGTTTTGTATGGTCGCACAAGGATATGACAGGTATCCAGACGGAAATAGTCGTGCACAAGCTAATTTTGGATCCCAACGTACCACTAGTACGACAGATAAAGCGCCCTATTGCCGAGGCCAAGAATAAATTCGTCAAAGAAGAGGCAATCCGCTTGCTTAAAATCGGTTCGGTCAAAGAGGTAAGATATCCAGACTAGCTAGCCAATGCAATAGTAGTTCCTAAGAACAACAATAAATTTTGTATGTGTTTAGACTATAAAGATCTTAATAAGGCGTGCCCGAAAGATTCGTTTCCACTGCCAAATATCGATCAAATGATTGATGCCACGGCCAGGCATGAGTTGATGAGTTTCCTCGATGCTTATTCCGGGTACAACCAAATCAAGATGAACCCCGAAGATCAGAAAAAAACTTCGTTTATAAATTTTTTGCTACATATTGCTACAATATAATGCCCTTCGTGTTGAAAAACGCCGGAGCCACTTATCAATGGCTCGTAAATAAGATGTTTGAAAACAAATAAGAAAAACTATGGAGGTTTATATAGACGATATGCTCGTTAAGTATTTGAATGCATGTGACCATCTTAAGCATCTGCAAGAAATATTCGACATCTTGATGAAGCATAACATGAAACTTAATCCCGAGAAATGTGCGTTCTGGGTCAGTTCTGGTAAGTTTCTGGGATTTCTAGTCTCGCAGAGGAAAATTGAGGTAAACCCCAACAAAATCAAGTCCATAGAGGATATCCCAAATCAATTGTCGAACATAAAAGAAGTCAAAAGACTCACAGGAAGATTAGCAGCTTTGAGCAGGTTCATTTTTCGATCGTCAAAAAAATGTCATCGCTTCTTTACATTACTAAAAAAAGGAATAATTTTGAATGGACACCGGAGTGCCAGCAGGCTCTAAGGGACCTGAATAATTACTTATCAAGCCCACTATTTCTTCAAAACCAAAAAAGGCGAAACATTGCTAGTCTACCTCACGGTTTAAAAAGTTACGGTTAGTGCAGTTTTGGTCCGGGAGGAGGAAGGTATGCAATTTCCTATTTATTAAGTTAGCAAAATTTTAACGGGAGTAGAAACTCGCTACGCACATTTGGAAAAATTGGCCTTAACTCTCGTAGTCGCCGCTTGGAAGCTGAGTCCCTATTTTCAATCCACCCAATAGTTGTGGTAACTACTTTCCCTTTGTAGAACATCCTTCATAAACCCAAGCTCTCGGGCAGATTAGCCAAATGGGCCGTTGAAATGAGTGAATTCGACATAGAATATAAACTGAGGATTGCAATTAAGTCACAAGTCTTGGTTGGCTTTGTGGTCGATTTTAGTCTGGGACTGCTACCTCTGGCAACCAAGGAGGAAGTAATGGTGTCGGAATCGACATCAGGGGTTTGGACCTTATTTACGGACGGAGCCTCGAACGTAAAAGGGTCCGGGCTCGAAATAGTTTTAATCACGCCTTCGGGGGAAACCTTAAGGCAAGACATCAGAACGATTCCTTAATGAAGCAGAGTATGAAATTTTGATTGCATGGCTCGAATTGGCCCCGGGACTTGATTCCGAGGTTATCGAAATCAAATGTGACTCACAGCTGGTGGTAAATCAGGTCTACGGGATCTTTGATACCAAAGAAAAATGTATGCAACAATACATGGTAAATGTCCAGGCCCTTCTGGCACGATTCCGGGAGTGGTCAATTACTCATATCCCGAGAGAGGATAATGCAGAAGCGGATGCATTAGCAAACTTGGGTTCATTGACGAAAATAAAGGGATCGGAGTCCAAAACGGTGGTACAACTGATGAGCTCAGTCCTTGATATGGATGGTTATTATGAGGCAAATTTGGCTAGTCTGGTTTGGGACTGGAGAAATAAAATAATCAACTACCTCGAGCGCGAAAAGTTGCCCGACGATCCCAAAGCATCACGGGTGTTACGCACCAAAGCTGCATGTTATAGCTTCAATAAAGGCCAATTGTATAGAAAGTTTTTCCAAGGCCCACTGGCCCGGTGCTTAGGAGCATCAGAAGCCAATTATGTCATGAGATAAATCCATGAAGGGATATGTTGCAATCACTCAGGCGCAGATTCTTTGGTGCTGAAGTTGGTACGGGCAGGATATTACTGGCCTCGCATGTAGCAAGACGCCAAAGATTTCGTACGAAAATGTAAGTGTCAACGCTACGCATTACTAGTACATCAACCGGCAGAACCCTTACATTCAATTTTGTCCCCATGGTCGTTCATGAAATGGGGGATGGACATTGTCGGACCGCTGCCACTGGCTCCCGGAAGGGTAAGGTCTCTTTTAATTTTGACTGATTATTTTTCTAAATGGGTGGAAGCAGGTTCTTATCAGAAGATCGGAGAACGCGAAGTGGTCAACTTCCTATGGGAAAATATAATTTGCAGGTTCGGAATACCAAAAGAGATAGCATGCGACAATGGGACACAGTTTATCGGTGCAAAAGTTACAAAGTTCCTTGAAGATTTAAAAATAAAGAGATTCACATCTTCGCCTTATCATCCGAGCGCAAATGGTCAAGCAGAGTCAAAAAACAAAGTGATCATTCAAAACCTCAAAAAAAAAGGTTGGAAGAGGCAAAAGGAAAATGGCCCGAAGAGTTGCCCAGAGTTCTATAGTCCTACCGAACAATGGCCAAATCAAGTACATGAGAAACTCCTTTTTCCCTCGTGTATGGTGTTGAAGCCCTAATCCCGGTTGAAGTAGGCGAACCTACTTTGAGATATTCTCAGACAAATGAAGAATCAAATAACGAAGCAATGTTAATCAACCTGGAACTGCTCGAGGGACGCAGGGACTTGGTGCATGTAAGAGTGGCAACTCAAAAGTAGAGGATGGAGCGATATTACAATCAAAGAGCCAACTTTCATGTTTTTCAAAGCAGGAGACTTGGTTCTAAGTAAAGTAACCAAAAATACACGGGAGCTCAATGCGGGAAAGCTAGGTCCAACATGGGAAGGTCCCTATTGGATTTCGGCTGTCACGGGGAAAGGTTCATACGAGTCGGAGAACTAGAATGGAGACAAGTTGCCCAACAACTAGAACGTGGCACACCTCAAAAGATATTATTGCTGATGATCACAACGAAAGTATGTGCTGCACTCTTTTTCCCTTCGTTCAGTTTTTATCCCAATTGGGTTTTTCTGGCAAGGTTTTTAACAAAGCAGCAACAGAAAGCATACTACGAAAACAACATCAATAAGACCTTTGATAGTAAGGCAAACGGACAAGCTTCCACTGGGGGATGATTAGATAATCTTTTGTTCGATAGCAAATTCCCACTAGGAAGTTAAGTTTGCTACCGAACAGGGGTTACCCGGCGTTCAGAGCACAAACCACTAGAGTACTGTTAGGTATTCTTTCGCTCGATAGCATGGATTCATAAGTGGAAATAAGGTATGTTGCCGAGTGAAGGATTACCTAGTAATTCATTGGTGGAACCTCCGAAGGTACAAGACTTCCAGTGTTCAAATTCGCATTTTTCGCATTCGAACACTGGGGGAACAATATGAGGAAGGCAACAATGATTGTCACGTCAACTGAGAACAAAAATCCGAAAATAAAATGCATCATCGGGACCGGGGATTGCGCAACCAGCCCCGTAGAAACAAGTGGTTCAAGATAGCCACCAGTAATGGCAATTTCTTTTCTGCATAGTAAAATGCTTATGTGATTTCTGAAAATAGAAGGAATAAAATAAAATCCTTTTTGCTTTTATCCTGTTTCTTGTCTGAACTATGAGCTAACTTTGTCATTTGAAAGGTAAATAAGTACTTCAAATGTTAGTGTCGTAATGAACAGGAGACGTCCTCTTCAAGAGCACCACAAACATAAGCGGACCACCTCTTATAAAAACCGTCACGTTAAAGGGTTGGTTCCAGAAAAATCAATGCCCGGAATCTAAAACGCCATAGGGAAAAAATACACCCGAAGCCGCATATGAAAAGGACGCAAAAAGCAAACTTGCGCAACGAAACCCTCACGTAAAAGGAATAATACTTGGAACCAAAATGCTTCGAAGAAAAAGCATCTGAGACTATACATAGTAAAACGCGAGCAGAACAACATATGCAAAATGCTCGAGCAAATGCAAAAGTTAAAGACTTGCATGAATATTCAAACGAAAGGTATACTCAAACGATACTGGAGCAAAAAATATGTCCTTATTAACAAGGACGTGTCAAAATGACAAAAGTACAAAATGGGAAAAGAAAGGAAAAGCTAAACTGCAGCGCCTCCGGAACCAGCAGGAAGAGAAGTATCCGCTTGCCCAGAATCTAAAGCTCCATCAGGAGCCTCATTGCCTTCTAATCCTTCTTCAATTTCCGAAAACTTGGAACCGGAATCAAAAGAACCCGGAGCATCAGGCTATGCCGGGAGTCCATTTTTTGCATCCAACTCAAGCTCTCGGGCCTTAGCAATTTCAGAATCAACGTCAATGATACCAGTTTTGGCCTTTTCCAAGGTTTTTCTCCTCATGTTATACATGGAATAAGTTTTTTCAACAATGAGGGAATCCGCTCGGCGCTTAAGTTCTTCTTTGAGTTGAGTAACCTCGGCGAAAAGGTTTTCCCGGGCGGATCTAGCAGATTTGAGGCTGACGTCGAGCTCGTGGACAGTTGAACTAAATAGCCTATTATGCTCGATAGTTTTCTTGTACTTCTCTTCTAGTTGGGCATATTTCTCCTCCACAGCAGCAAGCTCTTCACTTTTGGAGTTCAAGGCTTCTTCCAAGTTAATCACCCTTTCAGCGGAGGCAACCTCGCGGTCGGTTGTAGCAAGAATGACATACTGGATTTCTGCCCATTTGGCCTTGGCCTCAACAAATCTAACCCTCAACGGCCCAATTTCTTGGCTAAGGGTTACCACTTCTTGCTCGCTTTTCTGCAAATGAGCCTCCAAAAAAATGACCTCAGTAGCTCTGGTTTCCAGTTCTGAGAGGCGGAGAACAGTCTGGTCCCGTTCTGCCAAAAGCTGATCCCGCTCAGAAGTAAGTTCCTCCTTCTCACGAATCAACCTTTGAAGGCCCTCAGAAACGAGAAAGTTGGCCTATAAAATAAGAAGAGGTAAAACTTAGAATACATTCGTTCAAAAGTAGAAGAAATAACGGAGGAAGGAAGGAACGTACCGCTGCCGCGTTATACATAGCATTGTTCAACAAATACTCTCCCGGGAGTGTCTGAATCTTTTTCCAATCTTTTTTTGAAGCCAAAGGCTTCAGGTAATTAGCAAGCTCCACCGGCCGTGATAGCAGGTTGCACCCGGTAGAGACCGAAAGAGTAATGTTCCTCATCCTTTGTGTATCTTTAGAAGGAGCATCATAATTTTGCCCTAAATTCCCATGAACTGGGGACTGTGGAAGAAGAACACATTCTTCATGGTCAGATGCGGCCGATGAGGGTGATGTAGAAACTGCAGGTGGAAGAGTGGACGAAGATGGGAATGATGTAGCAGTTGCTGGTGTTGGTGAAGGTGGAGATGAAGCTGATGGAGTTGAAGAGTGATAAGCAGTTGTATCAAATGCAGTGCTGGTTGTTTGATGCTCGCCAATCAAAGACGACAAGGACCAGGTACTCAGCCCCACAACACCGGTTATAGCAATTGGGACCCCGAAGCGGGAGTTGGCATATTCTATTAAATCAGATTCTCCCCAAAGTGCTGAGACGTCATCTTCAGTTGGTGCAACTATCTCAACAAGTTAAGCATCATGTTGAGATGATGAGGATCGTCACCTTCTATATAAAGAAGCTCCCTCATCACTAACTTCTTCATCATCATCGATCATCACAGTGTCTACGACCGGCCCGGAAAGAGGACCAGTCATCATCGCCACCGGAGATGACTCGGCGGCATCAATCTTTGCCCTTTTATTCTTTTCCCCGCCCGCAGAGGAATGCCTTATCTTTTTTTGTTTATCCTATGGCCGGGGACTACGTAAAGAAGTGTTTGCACCCGAAACAGGCCCGGAGATACATGTTCGAGTAAGTGCTTCCTGAAGCAGCCTCGCTGCATCAGCATGATCGGCCAGAACGTACACCTGTTCGAGTAAGTGCTTCTTGAAGCAACCTCGCTGCATCAGCAGGATCATTCAGAACGTCTTCCTCGGAGATAGCAACAGAGCCCGCATGTAGATCTAATTCCATGAACAAGTCAGAAGGGTTCAACCAAGTTCTTCAAATACAAAAATTAAAGCAAGGTAAATTAAAGTTACCATGATTTTTGGCCTTCCACCCGTATTTAAGGGCCAGTTCTTTCCACGAATGAGTTTCAGGCGTTGTGACGTCCAATATCTTCTGAACCCACTGGTTCAAACCTTCCACCACCGGTGGGATCCATCGAGTTTCTGAAACATGCGAAGAGTGAAGATACGACCATAGAATAATATCTAGTAAAAGGAATACTATACAAAGAATTTACGAGTGTGGTTCCAAGCAACCGGAAAGGATGAAGCCGTTGTCGGAATGATGTTATTGGTGGCAACTGAAATGAACCGTTCCATCCACCCACGGTCGTTATCATCATCCGTGCTAGACAACAAAGTATAGTGGCCATGCTTGCAAAGGTTTATCCTTCCACCACAGAAGATTTTGGGGGAATAGTGGTTCATCATATGAGCTAGGGTTAGCTCCTCTCCACTTTCTTGGCACAAATATCGGAGGCAGGCGATCGTCCTCTACACTAAAGGACTTACCTGTGCCAAATACACGTGGTAGCGAAGGCAAAATTCTGCAATCACGAAATCAAGCCCTCCGTCGAAAGAAAACACACCCAAAGTAAAAGGATACGTGAAAAAGTATGTAAAACCTTCCTTGGGAAGGGTCACTCGCCCTGATAGATCAGGAGAAATAATTTCCAACTCATTGCAACGGCAGTCCTTCTTCACAGCAGGAATATTGGAAGGACGAATGGAAGAAGGGTACATGCTAACAGCCCATGTACAAGGGTTAGCAGTAGGAAATTTCTCTTCAAAATTCTTCGAAGTACTAAGCCTTCTTGGGATGATGGAACCCACTGTTGGGGAACAGAATCCTCGATTTTGTTCTTGCTCTTTGTAGAACCAGCAGGCTTAGAGCAAGAAGTCATTGGAAAAGAAGAAGGAAAATATTTTGTGTTTGAAGAAAATTAAAAAAATGATGGAAAACAAGGACGCAAATAAGAAGCTCAAGCAATTGTGAAACGCAAAGGAAAAGAAAGTTCCGTATAAGTAAAATTTTGGCGGCCGAATTCATGGCCATGATTACCTCGATAATCGGAAAAATTTTTGCTGAATCATGGGATGACGCATGTTTGGGGCATTAAATACGAAAAAACGTGCGTCTAATCAACTATCAGAGACCTTCAGAGGGAGTTATAGTAATTTCCGCCAAAAAGGTATTTCTACCAACTTTCCGGTAATACAAAGTTATGTCACCGGAAAGCAGAGGAACTATCTGTATAGGGTAAAATATGATATAACACGTGGCTAACTAAAAGGAGAACACGTGAAATCCAAGATGAGATGGCCGGAAAGGATAACATTCATAAAGGTGTATTAAATGCTCTGCGCCCGGCAGCATTTACTAAGGAATATTCTACAGCATTAAGAGAGACGGTCCGTTACAGAGAATTTGGCATTTATGTTCACCATTATATCTTCATCAATGATCTTCATAATTGACATTAAAGGATGGCACGATCCTAGTACCTTTTTTCCTAGACATAGTTATAAATAGTGAGCTGAGTGACCATTGTAAAAGGGGGAGGATTTTTATGGAAAAACATATACTATATTCTATACAAAGTTTCATACAATTTTACTTTGTTGCTTTCTGATCTCATCATTGCTGTGTCCGGAAATCGTGTTCACGGAATCACCATCTTTGCTATTTCACCTACATTCTAAGGCTAAGTATTGTATATTTTTTCGATTATTGTATTATTTCATGATCAAATTAGTTTACTTGTCTAGAAACCACGTATAAATTCAACTGTACCATTATTTTAAGGGTAAACAATTACTTTTAAGTGCATTCTTTCATTTGCTTCAGAGGGGTTGCTCTGATGGTAAGCAACCTCCACTTCCAACCAAGAGATTGTGAGTTCGAGTCACCCCAAGAGCAAGGTGGGGAGTTCTTGGAGGGAAGGATGCCGAGGGTCTATTGGAAACAGTCTCTCTACCTCATGGTAGGGGTAAGGTCTGCGTACACACCACCTTCCCCAGACCTCACTAGTGGGATTATACTGGATTGTTGTTGTGGTCGTCGTCTTTCATTTGCTTTAGCATATTTAGTTATTTACTGTACTAGGCAAACGATTTCGACTGATTTGGAAATAGGATTAGTGTTACTCAGAAACGTACGGTAGTCCATTCATACTTCAGTATATTACATTAACATTTTCAATCATAGCGGTAAAAACTTTTTAAATAGCACGATTGTTTCTATCTTACCAATTTGGGAAGTTTATTTTCATTACAAAGCCAATATAAAACTTTTGAAATCGGCCGCTTGTAAAGTAATTATATGTATATCCTTATTATATGCATTAATGAGTAACCTAGTAAAATAATACTTAGTAACTAACTTGCTAAAACAGATTAAATTACAATTATAGTATAAAAAGTCTATGAGCATGTATAACCTAATGCAGTATACTAAGAGAAAAGTCTGGGTAACATGTGAAAATATGCAAAAAAGAAAAAAGAAAAAAAGGGTGCCAATCTAAACTAATTTAGGTCAGATGTCCTACATGTCCTTGTGAAACTTATCCTTTGACCTTTACAGCCAAAGAACTGAAACAAATGGTTGATTAGCTCCTTGCATGAATATAGACATTTTTTAGTTTTGTGTCTTTGATTATCACAAGAAACAGGACAAGTGTAGGAGTACTGGGGCCATTTTACCTTCCAAAAGAAGACTTAACGACTACTAGAGAAGACTGGCCCCATTTTAAGGACCCGTTTGGTCATAGATTTTGCCAAAATAAACTTGAATTTTATTTGGCAAACACATATTTGACCATAGATTTTGCCTATATTTTGGCAAAATTCTAAATCCCAAATCCCAAAATCAGCTCAATAGCTGGTTTTGGGCCAAATCCCTAATAATACACATGTTTTTCCAAAATAAATTTGGGAAATATGTTTTGAAAACGTATGTCCAAACACATTTTCATCTTCAAGCTAAATTTCACCCAAAATAAAATTTTCATAACAAATTTGGGAATCTATGGCCAAACGCTAGCTAAATATTTATCTTTACTCGAACTTGGAAGTGAGAGAGAGGAGTGGGACGAACATACTATTTTTTGGGGGGTTGGTTTTTTAGGAAGAAAGGAATTAAGGAGAAATAAGGTCATGAAAATTTTAAAATTTTCTTTCCATCAAAAGTGAATGCAAAGGAGGAAAAAGATCTCTTTTAGTGAAACTTTTGTGATGTCAATTTGCAAGATAAGTAACTTTTAAGAGGGTTTTAGTGCCGAATGACGCAATTCCTTGAAGTAACTCATGCTCAAAATAAAACGGAGAAACTTTGAATACTCTTGGGTCAATTTAGAGGCTTGAATTATAATCGTTTCCTTTAAATAAATTTTGGATGAATTGAGTCATAATTTAATTGGTTAAAAAATCATAATTTAATTACTGACTCAACATATTTTAACTCGTTTAAGTATGATCGACCCATCCCTTTCTCAAAATCATTTCATCACATTATCCATTGGGAAATAAAACGAAGAGCTAATTTATGGATAATATTCCCATCAACTAGGCCAACTATGATAGATTTGTAGTACTAGTTAACCTAAATAGCTTCTACTCAACCGCTCAAACTAAATATTATTGTGGATGTATAATATGAGTATAATTTATGTATAATTTGTGTATAACCGGCTTTTATGTCAAGATCCTTATTTTTAGCAAGCAATCCAAATTGATTCAATACATTCTACCCATTAACGAACTTTAGGCCCATTAATTTTCATGTAAATCTATGGCGGCCCGTTGACAAATGAAATTACTTTATTAAATTTTGAAGAATTAACCCAAATAGTCGTCTACCTAACCTCTTAAACTAAAAATAGCCAGTGGAGATAGTGTATGCATAATTTATGTATTATATGTGTATAATTGTGTATAATGAATGTATAATTATGTATATGGCTAGAAAAAGTAAACAATAAATATGGTCGGCTATTTGCGTAAAGATCCCTTAAATTTTTGTATAAACATTCAGTTAAGTTTGGTGCTATTTGTACATCATGCCCCTTTACAATTTTAAACTTAAGAAAATGACCTTTTTAGATCTTTTATGTGTAAAAGACAGATCTCTTACGTGTAAAAATAAATCTCCCATGTGTAAAAAAAGAGGTAGGATCATAAAACTAAAAATAAATTTGTAAAGATCCAAAAAACCACAGTTAAGTCTGTAGTACTGTAATGTTGTACCGCAAAAAGAAAGATGGAAAAATTACCCTATATACCTACCTAATCAAAAGTAATTACCTGTAATTATACATTTTAAAAGTAATTACATCAAATACCTATTCTATTAAAACTAATTACCCGCTCAGCCTAATACATAATTAGCTTTCCTTTTTTATCTCCTCATCAATTCTCGCTGCTGCCGCTACCCATTTCTCAAGGAGAAGCAATAAACACTTTTAAGAAGTTTCAAAATTAATTTTTCTCTTTTACTCCATGAAAAATCACAATTCTCAATCGGAAGTTCAATCACAAAAGAGACAACAATTGTATGTTGTTTGTATTGTACCTTTTTCTTGCTATCATCACCCTTTTTTTTTAATTGTGCTCCATAATTCAATTTATCTCCTAAAAGTAAAACAAAAAATAATATGTACTATCTAACTAAGATTTGAATTTTCATGTGTGTTTGAAGTGTTTGTTGTTGGAATTTATTGGGTATTGTTCTTTGATGTGTAGATTATGATGTTAATGCTAATTTTTGAAGATTTTATTGTGAGAAAACTAAATCCATTATTGAAGGATCTGGAAGCTTGAAACTCATTAATTGGGTTTGTTGAATTTGTAGTTGTTTCGATCTAATTGTGATTGGAGTATGCTTGAATATTAATAGGAGGTTGTGATTATATTTTGAATCAGTTTAGTGGAGATTTTGGAGTAGATTTTAGAATTTTGGGTTGAACTAGCGAAAAAGACGAATTTATACTGTATAATAAAATGGTATATTATATACCATTTTGGTATATAATTAGTTACAACAATATAATATTATAGTATATAGTATAATGTTGAAGAACACAAGATATTATTTTGATATATTGTATAGTATTTTAGTATATAATATATAATTTAACAGTATATAATTTACTGATATTATTTCAGTTTAATAATTAAATTAAAAAAAACTTTTTTAAACTCTTTGCATATAATTGTATATCCTATTGATATAGCTATATACTATACTGGCATCATATGTTAGTTGGAATATTTTTGGGTTGTATTAGCTACATTTAATTGATACACTATTTGATTTTTCTTTAGTAATAGTAGAATAGTACAGTATCTTGAATTTTTTTAATTTTTATTTATGCATGTGTATTATGTAATCAATTTGATTTTTTCTTTATGCGTTTGTTTTATATAATAGTATTATAGTACAATATCTTGAAATACATTATTATATTAATATGTGATACACTATATTTTGATTTTTCTCTTTATGCATGTATATTATGTAATAATAGTATAGTCATATATAGTTGCCTGAAATTAATTAGTAGAAATGTATACCCTATTGGTATAATTATATATCATATTGGTATCATATGGTAGTTGAAATATTTTTTGGTTGTTTTGGCTGCATTTTTAAGTGAATTCTATACTGAAATGATTTATATGATCATGTTTTGCTGTGTTGGATTTTCTTGTACCTATGGACATAGATTTTGTGTATTATATATGTAATATTTTTTATAGTTATATGCAGTTGTTGGAACGACCTCGTACAACTATATACCCTATGAGTATAGCTATATACTATATTTGCATCATATGCTAGTTGAGTCATTATTTGGTTGTATTAGCTACATTTAATTGCTATATTATTTGATTTTCTCTTAATAATAGTAATATAGTACAATATCTTGAAATACTTTATTATATTAATATGTGGTACACTATTTTTTTATTTTTCTCTTTAATGCTACCGTTGTGAGCACCTAATTTTTGACTATATTTGAATTTTTATCACCTTCTACTATTTAAATTTTTATCACCTTCTACTATGTAAATATTTTTAGAATTTAATATATATTTTTTAGCTTTGTTACACTTATATATATATATATAGAAAAATTATTAATAATTTAAAAGGTAAATTATTACTATTAGTATTATTTTTATTATTATTTTTATCTTTATTTTTAAATAAAATGAATTAAAAATCGAAAATAAATAAAAATTAATTATTATTATTTTTTTAAAAACAAATTTCGGATGAGAATTAAAAAATAGGAAAAGTAGAAATATAAAATTAAAAAGTAAAAGTAAAAGTAGGTAGAAATTGTTTAATAAAAAAAGTAAAAGAAAGTGGAAAAATAAAAAAATAAAAGTAAAAGAATGTGGAAATTTAAAAAATAAAAAGTAAAATAAAGTTGGAATTAAAAAATAAAAGTAAGGGTATCTGATTATTTTTTTTAAAAAAAGTAAAAGTAAGTGGGAAATAAAAAAAGAAAAGTAAAATAAGTGGGAAATAAAAAAAAAGTAAAAAAGTGGGATTTTAAATATATTAAAATTAAAAAAGTAAGAAATTAAAAAATAAAAGTAAAGGAAAGTGGGGAATTATTTTTTTTAAAAAAAATAAGAAAAATGGGAAGTGAAAATTCTTTTTAATTAAAAATAAAAAATAAAAAATAAAAAAATCTAAAAATTTCGATTTTTTTTTTCTATAAATAGAAGAGAAATGTGATAAAAAAAAAGGGAAAGAGAAAGGAAAAATAGGGAGGAAGGAATTGAGAAATATTTTTTTCTTCTAGGATAAGAAAATTTCTACTCGTTTCATTCTTTCTTCGGCTTCTTTCGAAAAATCCAGCAGCTTCACCACCCCAAAACCACTAGCCCTTGACCACTTTTGAGCCATCATTAACCCCCCTCTCCACTCCCTTGTCGCCACCCCCCCCCCCCAAAAAAAAAGCTCCAAAAATAGCCACTAAATCGTTAGTTTTGCAAGGTCGATTGAGGTTGCAAGTTGAGATTTGCCGCTCGAGTTTTTCGTGGTCCGAAGGGTCCAGTTGAGAGCTATCCGATCATTGAATGGTTGTAATTTAAATCCACAATCATCAATACAAAGGTTCACTTCTCTTTCTATTTTGTTTTTCTCATTAATGTTTTGGGTCACTCTGTTTTAATTTAACTTTGAGTATGATATGATCGAGTTCGCATCTGAGTGTGTTAAGATTAATTTGTTCTCATGTTGAGTATTTGTTACGATTACTTTATTTTCCTTTTTAGTAGTTCATATGGTTAATTTTATTGATGAATATGTATTAATTTGTTACTTTTCTTGTTTATTCAATGAAGTAATGACTTTCCATTTTTAGCATGCTTTAGTTTCATTTTGATCTCCTATCTTAGTAACTAAATTGGTCCTGCCTGTATCTATCTATTCCAGCCATAAATTTAGAGGGTGTTTGGCTAAGTTTATAAGCTGGTCAAACTGGCTTATAAGCACCTTTTGGCTTATCTACGCGTTTGGTAAACACTCAAAGTGCTTATAAGCCAAGTGCTTATAAGCTAAAATCAGCCATAAGTCATAAGCCGGTCACCCCCAACTTATGGCTTTTCAACTTATAAGCACTTTTAGTTTGACCAACACTTTTACTAGTTTATCCTTAATAATATTTTCTAATTCACAAAATACTTTTCCCAAAATAAATTTCTTAACTTTCTCTTCATTCCATATTCGTTATTAATTCTTTTCTTTACAAAAAAATTTTTAATTTATAATCTTTTGAAAAAGATTCAAGGGTATTTTAGTCATTTTAACAAAAGAATAGCTTATCAGTATTTTTTAATCAAACACATCAACTGCTTATTATCAGTTTCAGCACTTCTATCCAAACACGTAAATGCTTATTTTAAAAATCAGCTTCAGCTAAAAAAACTTTTTACCACTACAAGCTTATCAGCTATTTACAATCAGCTAATCCAAACGGGCTCTTAGTCTAGTTTCAAATATTGGTTAGCAGTAAAATTATAAGAGATTAGGTTGGGACATGATTGGTGTAAGACTTTAATTGGACTTCTCTAACGTATTTATGGGCTAATTATTGCACATGACCAAAAACAAATAAATATTCACAAGCTAGCCAACTTTTTTCCGTAATTAATTTACTTCATTTCCTCCATAACAATATACATACCTCACGACCTTACAATAATGTCAAAACAAAAATTAGTAATTGAATAATATTTCGAACATCGTAGCTTGATTTAGGCGCGATTAATAATAAATTATCGTGACTATGGGTACGGTTCCCGTGGCATAGTCATGATACGTAAACCCCAATTCAAGTGCGTGTTTCACGCGACTTGACTTCAACTTTGAATAATAATAAAAATAAGCATGTTGTAAATCGCGGGTGCGTTTCACGTGACGCGATTCACAATATGTACAAAAATAAAATGAGTGTGCGACATCGCGACTTGTTCAAATAAGTTCCATAAATAATTAAAAGCGGTTAAAAGTTAAAAATGCACAATAGGTTTTAGGCATGTATTAAATCAGATAATTAGGCCAATCATTAATAGTTGAGCGACCGTGCTAAAACCACGGAACTCGGGAGTGCCTCACACCTTCTTCTGGCTTAACAGAATTTCTTACCCGGTCTTCTGTGTTCGTGGACCATAAATAGAGTCAATTTCCTTGATTTGGAATTTTAAAATAAATCGGTGACTTGGGACACCATAACTTATTCCAAGTGGTGACTCTGAATTAAATAAATAATTCCATTTCGAATAATGTCACTTAAATTGGAAAAACTCCCATATCCCTTATCCCCTCGGAAAAAAGGAGGTGTGACACCTCTGGCGACTCTATTGGGGAATAAGAACCCAGAATCTCTGGTTCAGGGTTCAGAATTTGAGCTTAGAATAGCTGTTATGCTTGGCTTTTATTTATTATCTGATTTTTTCGTGTTTGAGCCTAATGTGCTAAATGCCGCTTTTTACTGCTTTGATATTACTTGAACTGTATATAAACTGTTATGAAACCCTCTTCTCTCTGAGTCTTTTAAATCTTTTGGGAAGCGTGCGCTTCGCGTGGCTTCTTTTCTGTTAGAGTCATACCCTAATTTTTAGAACGAGGTTCGGACAAGTTGTAAAGCCGGTGAAGCTTATGTATTCCCAGTACGCTGCCCCCTCCCCCCCCCCCCCCCCGGCTCGAGTTGTCTGCCCGGGTAAGCCAGGTCTAGAACAACACACCTAGGATCTAAACCTAGAATAACATAGCCTCATGTCGGATCCCTAGTAGGAACGTTTATTTGCATCACGTGCATTTGACTTTGGGGACTCAACATAGGGGTTGGGTCTGTCTAGGACAGGTGTACCCAATATATTGGACCATCTTGATGTATTTTACGTGCTATTTGTGCATATGTTTATTTCGACTTGCATGTTGACCGGCTTCTAGAATAGGGAAATGGAACCAAGAAAAAACAAAGAGTGAGATAAAAAAAATAATAATAATCTTACCCGGTTTTGAAAATTCAGGTATTTGAAAAATACTGAAACTCTGGAAAAAAAAAGTCATTTTTAAAATAAGTCGTGTTTTCCTATTGCTCCAAAATCTACCGAACTACGCGGGTCTGATTCTCACCGAATGTGAGATACGTAGGCAACCCCTATCAGGTCCGACCACATTTTTTTCAAAACTAACCAAAATAAGAATCTTTTGAAACATGATCATCACCCGGGATCATTCTTGTCAAAATAGCCTTAAAACATTCTCCTAGAGCGCCGAAAAGCTGTTTTCACAAGAATAGCCACAATGTAAACACAAGTCAATTTTTTCTCCTATAACCAACCTCAGTTGGCAGAAACAACCCTAAAAACTTTCCTCAAGTGCTGAAAGGGCCGTATTTGCAACAACAAAAAAATGTTACGAAATTTACTAATTTGAATTTTTAAAATTAACCACTTTGTGTTTTTGGAAAATGTGTCGGTTTTGATTTTTGTCCTCAATTTTGTGCAGAATGAGCACCGTTGAGAATTTACCTTTTCGGGTCGTAGATGAGATTCCATTGGGACTCCACATGTGGTGGAATAACCTGGGGGAGGTCAACAAGCTTTATGTGACAAAGGCTTTAGGTGGGCTCACCGGGCTTCTGAAAATTAAACCAAGGGTTGATATAATTAAAGCTTTGATACCGTTTTGGGACCCGACGCACAATGTTTTCCACTTCTCTGATTTTGAGTTGACCCCTTTGCTAGAAGAGATGGCAGGTTATGTTGGTCTTGGCGGGAATCTCAGGCACCAATATCCAGTAGCACCAAGACCCGTAACTCCTCATAAGTTTTTGGACCTTCTGAGCATTAGCCGGCAGGTTAAAGATGGAAATTTGGCCAAAGGATTTTGCACATTCCACTTCTTATACAGCCGGTATGGGGATCCCCGAGGATTTGAGGCTCCGGACAATGGTTTGAGTCATCAGGGAAATAAAAACAAATGGGAAGCACGCAGAGGTTTAGCCTTCGTAGTTGCCTTTTTAGGCACTCTGGTATGCCCAAGGAGTGACAGACATATAGAGCTAGGACTTGCAGGAATGGCTGACTTTATAGTGAAAAAGGCCAACCGCACTCTTATACCGATGATTCTCGCAGAAATCTATCGAGCTCTAACTGCCTGTCGAGCTGGGACAAAGTTCTTTGAGGGTTGCAACTTGTTTTTGCAAATGTGGCTGGTGGAACATCTTTGCCATCGCCCGAGGTACATGAACTACGGTCTGACCGGACTCGATTGCATTGAAGAATACGAAAATCGGGTAAACGGTCATGAATTACCGGAGGGTACTGAGGCTTGGTTCGCGTATTTGGATTTTTTGACCGCAAACCGAATTGAGTGGACTTTCAGTTGGCTCACGGTCAACGAGGTTATTTACATGTCCGTCGGAGTATGCTTTCTTTTATTGATGGGACTTTGGAGTATTCAGCCATATGCTCCGCATCGAGTCCTACGCCAATTAGGAAGATACCAAACAATCCCTTATGATGAAGATTTGAGTCCACAGGTTATTGAACTATGCCCAAAAGCCGCATTCCCAGAAGAAAAGGTTCGCCAGATTTGGCACCAATGTAGGTTTCTGGAGCCACAGACTCAAGTATGGGATTGTTCCTCGGGTGAAGTAGAATCTAACTACACAGCCTGGTATGGTAAGAGAGTTCGAGTCGATCAAGAGACAGAACAGCCCGCCAAAAGACCCCATGTCCAACAATTCACCGATGGAGTGCGAGAACAGTGGATTTGGTTAGATAAAGAAAAGGAATACCGGACCACCATAAGCAAGCTAGAGGATCAAATCAAAAATCTCAAATTTAACAGTAGTTTGCAGGCTGCTGAGGATGAAGGAGAAAAGAAAAGGTTGGCCCGAGAAAATGAAGCCCTCCGAGCTCAAATTCAGAAAATGAAAATAGTTGCTGAAAACCCGGTAAAAAACGAAACAAATTAAAGACTCATAAGCAATATGAGATGGAAAGTTCATGATTATGGGTTTGATTTGACAAAGGCCGAGGATGAATTGGCAAAAGCTCGGGCAAAATTGGCGAATAATGCAGAAGAACGGGCAAGGCATGTTCAGTATTTAAAGCAAAAGTATGATAGAGGGGTCGCGATCTTAAGGGAAAAGCTGACTAATCTCGAAAATAAAATGGTCCAACAGACAAAGGATTTCAAAGCTGAAAGAGAGCATTGCTATACATCGATTTCCCGATTGGAAGAAGTCATACAACAATTGCAAGACCAAAACCATACGGCCACACAAGTATTGGAGGCCCGGTCTCAGCAAAATGAACGCTTGCTCCAAGAAAAGGGTGTCATTAGAATGAGGATTAAAGAAATCGCTAATTACGTTGTAATGAAATGCCATGAATGCGAAGATATGACCAGGTCCATGTTCTTTACTTCTGTGATGACTTTTGTCCATCACGTGATGAATGATTTAGAGTACCTTCAAGAAGAGATTGCACGCAGGCCCACGTCGAGACCGACTGATGTACCACGGGGCCCCAGAGTAGTATTAGAGGCTCTTATGTATTCCTATTTTTTTTTTATATTATTTTTTGCTTCGAGTCTATATTTTTTACCTTTTTGAGTCTTTTTTTTTAAGTATGTATGTTTAATCATCAGTATTTCCAAATCTTTGTAATAGAAAAACCCAAAAAGATTTTATTTAATGAAATGTTGAAAAAAAAAAACCAAAAAACCAAAATTTTCTTTTCTTTTATTCTGCATTTATTTCCTGAACTACGTAATGATCTGATTCATGCGGCGTCATGATACGTAGGCAATCCCCATCATAGCTATAGACAATCTGAGTGAAAAATAAAGAAAAAGAGAGAAAAAGAAGGAAAATTGAGTGAAGAAGAAAGAAAAAAGAGTGAAAAATAAAAGAGCAAAAACAACAATAAGGGAAGGAAAAAGAAATAAGGATTCAAAATTTGAGAAAAGAGATAGTAAAGCCGGGATAAAACATACAGTCGTTGCAAAGACATTTAGAAACATTTAATTGTTTAAGTGCATTGCATCCCCAATATGCGATTCCTTATCTGTTAAATATCTCAAACTAACCAGGTTGTTGTGTGTGCAAATATCAAAGGTCCTGTTAAGGTGGTTGATTTTGTGGTAATCTGGCTTCCCATCCTTACTTCACGAGATCTAAAGGCAGTGTTCCTATGGCCTCTGAAAGTCATCTACCAATTATTGAGCCTGAGGATAGCCCTGTATCGGCTATTCCACAATCAGAGTCTGCAGCCACTGAGGAAAATAGGAGGTTGCGCGTCCGCATGTTAGAAATGTGGGACGCTTGGTCTAATGGCAAAGAACCGCCCAGTATAATCCCCGGATTTCCTGAACTGCTTCCCAGGACGAGTGGAATCTCTAATGTCACCATCCCCATAACAAACCCATTCATCCTGTTTGGGTACCCCACTATATCGGCCAATTTCACCGGTATGCCTTCTGAGGTTCGCCCCCAGGCACCGTTTTCAGGGGTACCTTCTACATTATTCACCGCACCACCAGTCTCTACTACAACACAACCAACAGTTCCCAGGCCATGCTTCGAGCTTTCAGCTTTCACTTTTCAAGTCCCGCAATTTCAGCTAGACAACACTCATGTTACCCCAAACTCTTACCCTCAACACCCGCAGTTTAAGTCTCCTATGGAACAGGAAAGAGCTATGAAAAACCCCGAGCAAGAAAAGATGGTTCGAAAGATGAAAAGCCTCGAAAAAGGTTTGAAGAACATGCAAGGCCTGAGTGGCCAAAAGAGTGTCTCCTACTCCGATCTGTGTATGTTTCCTCATGTTCATTTGCCCGTTGGTTTTAAAATGCCAAAATTCAAAAAATACGACGGGCACGGAGACCCGATCGCTCATTTTAAAAGATATTGCAATCAGTTGAGAGGGGCAGGTGGAAAAGAAGAACTTTTGATGGCCTATTTTGTGGAGAGCTTGACGGGAATTGCGTCAGAATGGTACATAAATCAGGACATCTCCCATTGGCATATATGGGATGACTTGGCCCGAGATTTCGTCAGGCAATTTCAATACAATATTGATATAGCTCCAGATAGGAATTCTCTGACCAATTTCAAGAAGAAAACCACGGAAAGCTTCCGTGAATATGCTATCAAGTGGCGTGAGCAAGCATCCAGAGTGAAACCGCCTATGGATGAGGCAGAAATGGTCAATGTTTTCTTGCAGGCCCAAGAGGCCGATTACTTTCAAAACATGATGTCTGCAATGGGCAAACCTTTTGCAGAGGCCATAAAAATCGGAGAAATGGTAGAAAATGGCTTGAATACTGGCCGAATAATAAGTCAATCTGCTTTGAGAGCCACCTCCCAAGCCATCCAGAACGGCTCGGGAGGTTTAGCAAATCGAAAGAAGAGGGAAGAATGAGCCTTGATGACTTCAGGTTTGAGAGGCCCCCATCGATCCCGCGATCATTCTTACCTGTCTTCCAGAACCCCACAACACTACTACCCCCATCAAGATGCAGCATATGCCGTGGCACCGCCTCCCTATGCGGTGATGAATTTCCAACCTTATGCACGACCACAACAACACTACAACCAAAACTGAGCTCCACCTCCCAGAAATAACCATCCTTACCAAGATCCATATAACCCCCGTCCCCCACAAAACAATTACCAACATAATACACGCCCCCGTGAGCATCCTAGGAGAAACGACTTCACCCCTATTGGTGAGTCCTACTCTAGCTTGTTTCCAAAATTAGTCGAGATGGGTCTATTGCAACTTGTGCCTCCAAACCGGCAAAATTCGGAATCTCCATCATACCGGCTCGGTACTAGCTGTGCCTATCATTCAGGGGCAGTGGGTCATGATATAGAGGATTGTTGGACTCTCAAGGAAGCCGTTGAGAATTTGATAGAACAAAAACGAGTGGTGCTGAGGGACGAAGAAGTCCCCAATATGACTAATAATCCATTACCGACTCACAACAACGGGCCAGTCATTGGAATGATTTGTGATGATAAAGAGTTTTATCCAGCTTTGAAAGCTATCATCGCCATTGTCGATTCAGAGGCAAGACCTAAAGCGGCGTTGAAACAAGCCAGAAATGAGGAGAAAATCACTCTAACTCCTCAAGTTGCAGAAACAAATACTGGGGCAGCACCAGCTAAGGACGCAATTCTCTATGTTCCTAGGGCCCCAAGGAAAGAACAACTCATGTTGAACACTCCCAAAAGATTTGAGCAGAGGAAAGTCATGCTAAATGTGCCAAAGTTGTATGTGCCAAAAGGGACTTATGTGGCGCGGGGGCCGGTAATTTCACCAAGGCTGAATGAGCCCGTGGTTATTAGCCGCGCACCACAGAGCCCTATGAGAGACCCCACTGCAGTCCCCTGGAATTATAGCAAAACAGTGGTTACTTACAAGGGGAAAAAGATTATGGGAGAGGTGAATGAAATGAACCAACCTAGGAAGTACCACAACCCAGAAGAGCAAAAGATGTTAAAACTAAGCAAGGATAAACGGTTTCCGCCTAAGAAGCCTGTGAGTTCTGAGGAAGCAGAAGAGTTTTTTCAAAAAATGAAAACTTCGGAATATGCAATAATTGACCAGCTCAAGAAGACTCCTTCCCAGGTTTCACTTTTATCTCTTTTTATTAGCTCAAATGAACAGTAAAAGGTACTCCTAAAAACATTGAACGAGGCATATGTCCCAGTTGAAATTTCAGTTGAAAAACTGGAAAGAATGGCTGAACAATTCTTTGAAGTTAATAGGATTTCCTTCAGCCGTGATAATTTGCCCCAAGAGGGAGCCGCCCACAACAAAGCCCTTCACTTGACTGTCAAATACGAAGGTTATTATATGAAGAGAGTCATGCTAGATGGTGGGTCTGGGGTCGACATTTGCCCTCTCTCAACGCTCCATAGGATGAAAATTGGAACAGAAAGAATCCGACCAAACAATGTATGTGTGCGCGCTTTTGATGGTGTCAAGTGAGACACAATAGGGGAAATTGATTTGATTTTGACCATTGGCCCTGTGGATTTCGAGGTAACTTTCCAGGTTCTGGACATGGATACTTCATATAATTTTCTCCTAGGAAGACTATGGATTCACACTGCAGGAGCTGTGCCCTCCACTCTTCATCAAATGGTCAAATTTGAACATGAAAATCAAGAAATTATTGTCCACGGGGAGGATGAACAGTCTATTTACAGGGACCCTTTAGTCCCATGTCTCGAAGCTAGAGAAGGAAGTGAGCACATTGTCTACCAATCCTTCAAAATTGTGATCGCTGATCAATGCGAAGAAGGGGCCTCGTTCCCTCAACCTTGCTTATCTAATGCCTCGGTCATGGTCGCCACTGAAATGATTAAACATGGGTACAAGTCCGGAAAGAGGCTCGGGGTATATCTACAAGGCATCATAGAGCCTGTTACGTCAACCGCCAATGAGAAGTTCTTCGGCGTAGGTTTCCGAGCTACAGAGGCCGATAGAAAATGGGCTGATGAGCGCAACAAAAATGGGTGGGTCCTGCCTCAGCCCGTTCCACATCTCACCAAGTCATTTATTGATCCCAAATATGTAGAAGAAGAAGAAGAAGAGACCTTCACGGCTGAAAAGATTGAGGACATTTGTGAAGCCATGAAACGAATGTTGTATGAGTCCCACATGGTCCAGCCGGGGGAAGGAACGAGCACTGCTGAGGTGTTATACATGGGGCCAAATGCCAAGCTTCAGAATTGGAAAGCTACCCCATTCCCTGTCAGGTGGGAATCCCGGTAGTCCAGTCTTGCCATCTTTTCTACATTACGAGTTATTTCAGGGTGTAACTCGAATATTTTTATTTTATTGTCTTTTGATTTCGATGTAAACCCTCTTATCTTCAATTCAATTCAATGAAATCAATATTTCATCATCAATGGATGTTTCCTTTTTCTTCATTCTAATTTTGCTATTTTTCTTATCTTTTCCTTTTTAGTTCTAATAATGCGGACTTAAATAACATGACATGCTTGCGGACTTCATGCCCGGATCCTAAAACGATGGCTAACTGTGAAATAATGAATGAAGATCCAGAATATGATGAAGATGAGGCTTTTAAGGAAATAAATTGAGAATTGGAATAATTTGAG
This sequence comes from Nicotiana tabacum, assembly GCF_000715075.1. Taxonomy (NCBI): domain Eukaryota; kingdom Viridiplantae; phylum Streptophyta; class Magnoliopsida; order Solanales; family Solanaceae; genus Nicotiana; species Nicotiana tabacum. The sequence goes on from NC_134081.1 coordinate 102,130,787, forward strand.
AATAAGCCAAAGCCAAACTTAAATGAAATCGAGCCAGTTAATTTGGGCAGTCCAGAAGGGGTCCGAGAAACCATGATAAGCATTCACGCCGATGAAAGAACTAGGGATGTATTGATCCAACTTTTGTTTGAATTTAAGGATGTGTTTGCATGGTCCTATGATGATATGCCAGGTTTGAGCGTTGATTTGGTAGTACATAAATTGCCAACTTATCCCGATTACCCACCCGTACAACAAAAGCAAAGAAAGTTTAAAATGGAAATCAGTGATAAGATCAAAGAAGAAGTCTCCAAACAATTAAAAGCCGGTGTGATTCGGGTGATCCGATACACCACGTGGTTGGCTAATATGGTCCCAGTGCCAAAGAAAGATGGGAAAACTCGAGTGTGTGTTGATTATCAGGATTTGAACAAAGCAAGTCCCAAGGACAACTTTCCACTGCCAAACATTCATATTCTTGTTGACAACTGTGCCAAACATGAGATACAGTCTTTCGTGGATTGTTATGATGGGTATCACCAGGTTCTGATGGATGAGGACAACGCAGAAAAGACGGCTTTCACCACGCCGTGGGGCACTTATTGTTACAGAGTCATGCCATTCGGTTTGAAAAATGCCGGGGCAACTTACATGAGAGCCATGACTGCCATCTTCCATGACATGATGCACCGGGAAATTGAGGTGTATGTGGATGATGTGATCATTAAATCCAGAACACAAGAAGGCCATGTGCAAGATCTGAGAAAGTTCTTTGAGCGTCTGCGCAGGTATGATTTGAAATTGAATCTAGCCAAATGTGCATTCGGAGTTCCATCTGGGAAACTTCTGGGGTTTATAGTCAGCCGGAGGGGTATTGAGTTAGATCCGACAAAGATAAAGTCTATTCGGGATTTGCCACCTCCGAGAACTAAGAAAGAGGTCATGAGTCTGCTAGGGAGATTGAATTACATCAGCAGGTTCATTGCTCAGCTTACTACCACGTGTGAGCCTATATTTAAGTTGCTAAAGAAAGATGCAGTGATCAAATGGACAAATGAATGTCAAGAGGCTTTTGATAAGATCAAAGAATAACTGTCAAATTCACCAGTGTTGGTTCCACCCGAGCCAGGAAGACCTTTGTTCTTGTATCTGACAGTCTTGGAAAATTCCTTTGGCTGTGTCCTGGGACAACATGATGTGACCAGGAAGAGAGAGAAGGCCATATACTACTTGAGCAAGAAGTTTACCATTTATGAAGCCAAGTATACTTTGTTGGAAAGAACTTGTTGCGCCCTAACTTGGGTCTCCCAGAAGCTCAGACATTATCTTTTGGCCTACACCACATATCACATAACTAGAATGGATCCTCTGAAGTACATATTCTAGAAACCAATGCCCACGGGAAGGTTAACAAAATGGCAAATCCTGCTCACTGAGTTCGACATTGTTTATGTCACCCGTACAGCGATGAAAGCTCAAGCCTTGGCGGATCATCTAGCTGAGAACCCGGTTGATGATGAATACCAACTCCTAAGTACTTACTTTCTGGACGAGGAAGTAAATTCAGTTGAAGTAATTCCAGAAGACACGAATTCTTGGAAAATGTTCTTTGATGGAGCTGTAAATGCAAAAGGTGTCGGGATTGGGGTAATTTTGGTTTCACCCACCGGTCAGCACTACCCGGCCACAGCCCGGCTTCGGTTCTTCTGTACCAACAACACCGCTGAGTATGAAGCCTGCATTATGGGCATGAATATGGCAGTTGATCTGGATGTGGAAGAATTGTTAATCATGGGAGATTCAGATTTGATCATTCGGCAAGCCCAAGGTGAATGGGAAACTCGAGATATCAAGCTTATCCCATATAGGCAACATGTGGAAGATCTTAGCAAACTATTCAAGTCCGTCAAGTTCAAGTATATTCCTCGATTCCACAACGAGTTAGCTGATGCATTAGCTACTTTGGCCTCAATGTTGCCGTATCTGGGCAATGTCCATATTGACCCGCTGGAAATCCAAATTCAAGAGAGGCATGGTTATTGTAATACAATTGAAATAAAACCAGATGTTCAGCCATGGTATCATGATATCAAAAGGTTTATGAAAATAAGGAAATATCCCGAACAGGCTAGTGGAGACCAAAAGAGAACCATTAGAAGGCTTGCCAGCGGTTTCTTCTTGAGCGGAGAAATCTTGTACAAAAGAACTCCAGATCTGAATCTCTTGAGGTGTGTAGATACCCTAGAAGCTGAAAAGATCATGAACGAAGTGCATTCGGGAGTATGTGGACCTCACATGAACGGATATGTCCTTGCAAAGAAAATCCTTCGGGCAGGTTATTACTGGATGACCATGGAAAAGGATTGCTTCAGTTTTGTCCGGAAGTGTCATCAGTGTCAGATACACGGTGACCGGATTCATGCACCGCCTTCAGAGTTACATCATATGTCAGCACCTTGGCCGTTCGTTGCTTGGGGTATTGATGTCCTTGGGCCAATCGAGCCGAAAGCTTCAAATGGGCACAGATTCATCTTGGTTGCCATTGATTATTTCACAAAGTGGGTTGAAGCAGTCACTTCCAAAGCCGTCACCAAGAAAGCGGTGGTGGACTTCGTGCATTCCAACATTATTTGTCGTTTTGGTATTCCTAAAACTATCATTACAGACAATGCTACAAATCTAAACAGCCATTTGATGAGGGAGGTATGCGAACAATTTAAGATTACGCATCATAATTCTACCCCTTATCGGCCCAAAGCTAATGGCGCTGTTGAAGCTGCAAAAAACAATATCAAGAAGATCCTCAAGAAAATGATTCAAAGTTCTAGACAGTGGCATAAAAAGCTGCCTTTCGCATTATTGGGATATCGCACAACCGTGCGCACATCAGTTGGGGCTATGCCTTACTTATTGGTTTATGGCACTGAAGCCGTAATACCTGCAGAAGTTGAAATTCCCTCTCTTCGAATCATTGTTGAAGCCGAGATCTAGGATGATGAATGGATCAAGGCCCGGTTGGAAAAATTAACTATGATTGATGAAAAGCGAATGGCCGCAGTTTGCCATGGGCAGTTGTACCAACAAAGAATGGCCCGTGCCTACAACAAGAAAGTGCGACCCAAGAAATTCGAAGTGGGCCAACTCGTTCTGAGACGTATTCTCCCGCATCATGAGGAAGCAAAAGGAAAATTTGCTCCAAATTGGAAAGGTCCATATATTATAAGAAAACTATTGTTGAAAGGAGCGTTGTACTTGGGAGACATTGAAGGAAATGACCCCGAAACAGCTGTCAATGCAGATGCGGTCAAGTGGTATTATGTTTGACCATTTTTTGTTTCTTTGATCACCCTCTTTGGAACCTGAAAGTTACTACGAAAAAAAAAGATAAAAAAAAAAAAAATTCCTTGAACTACGTTTGACTTGATTCCGAAAGGATACGTAGGCAGCCTCTCTCTGGGGTTCAGTCACACCAAAAAAAAAACCCAAATTCCCTCAAAAGTGAAAACGGGGCAGATGTTATAATGGTTTGGCGATGGTTTTGTCTGAAAGGTTCCAAAGTTGTAATTCAATCCAAATCCTTTTCAAGTCCTTCCGATCAATCGGCAAACAGATTCAAAATGGGAGGATACAGTTACTCGGATCTGATACAACAAAATAAGAGAAATAAAATAAGAGAGTCTTATTGATGAAAACCTCACGGGCATCATAAGGTGATGGTAAGCAGAGAAATTCGAAAATGAGAGAGTCTTGTTGGTGAAAACTCATAAAGAGCACTATAAAGCGATGGTGAGAAGAGAAATGAGAGAGGCCAGCTGGTGAAAACCCGCAAAGGGTGCCACTGATCGAAAAGAGAATCCTCACAGTCACTGGCATCGACACAGTCTTGGGCAAAGTTTCTCAGTCTCAAAGCAAGAGTTGTGATGAATTTCTGAGAGTTGGACGGTTTACACAGATCAGGCATCTAGTCCAAGAGGCATGTCATGTTCATTGAAGTCTGTATACACTCCAGATAAGTCCTTCTTTCTTTTTCCCGAAAGGGATACCTTTTGTCTAAATTCATTTGTCTATTCCATTGTTTGCTTTTTTTTGAATCCTTTTCGGTTTAACTCTGTTATGAAACTAAGATAAAGAAGGGAAGGCAGGACTGATTTACAGGGTTCTCACTTGATACAAGCCAATATGCGAAAGAAAAGACACCCAATCTCGGCAAGGGCATCAAGTTGACTCCAACTGGCCATGTTGGCCGATGTTTCGAAATAAAAAACTGTTGAAAGAGGAAATTCAAAGTCAAATGCCCACAAGGGCAAAATAAAAATTGAAAAAGTTAAGTCCCACGTGACTAACCATCATGGCAAAATCCGGAAAAGTCAGAGGTTCTCCGAGGTTAGAAATGCAATCAATATTCAGGAAACAACCAGTTACAACTGAAAGGACCGAGACCAAGTGACTGAAACAATCAAGGCCACAAAACCAACCACCGTTTCAAACTGACAAATTGTTCTTTGTTTGAAAAAAAAAAATAGGGAAACAGGTGCAATCCAAAAGCAACCTTGCAAGAAGCAAGTGCAACCAAAATAAAATTATGCAAAGGCTAGAAACAGTTTTGCAGCAACTACTGCAAAAGGGAAGTCTTCTCCAAACTCTTTCCCGCATTTTACTCATTATCTTAAAAAAATATATGAAATTAAAAAGAAAGAAAAAAAAATAAAAAATCATAGTAGTATAGGGTCTCCAATCCCTAGCTGCGTTTTCCAACATAGGGTCTCCACTCCCTAGTTGATAATTTTTAGACATAGGGTCTCCACTCCCTAGTCTCTTTTCCAACATAGGGTCTCCACTCCTTAATTGATGATTTTTAGGTATAGGGTCTTCACTCCCTAGTCGCTTTTTCAACATAGGGTCTCCACTCTCTAGTTGATTTTATTTTTAGACATAGGGTCTCCACTCCCTAGTCGCCTTTTCTAACATAGGGTCTCCACTCCCTAGTTGATTTTATTTTAGACATAGGGTCTCCACTCCCTAGTCGCTTTTCTAACATAGGGTATCCACTCCCTAGTTGATTGATATTTTAGACATAAGGTATCCACTCCCTAGTCTCTTTTCCAACATAGGGTCTCAACTCCCTAGTTGATGATTTTCCAACATAGGGTATCCACTCCCTAGTTGATTGATATTTTAGACATAGGATCTCCACTCCCTAGTTGATGATTTTCCAACATAGGGTATCCACTCCCTAGTTGATTGATATTTTAGACATAAGGTCTTCACTCCCTAGTCTCTTTTCCAACATAGGGTCTCCACTCCCTAGTTGATGATTTTCCAACATAGGGTATCCACTCCCTAGTTGATGATATTTTAGACATAAGGTCTCCACTCCCTAGTCTCTTTTCAAACATAGGGTCTCCACTCCCTAGTTGGTGATTTTCCAACATAGGGTCCTCACTCCCTAGTTGATGATTTTTAGATATAGGGTCTCCACTCCCTAGTTTATTTTTCAACATAGGGTCTCCACTCCCTAGTCGCTTTTGCAACATAGGGTCTCCACTCCCTAGTTGATATTATTGTAGACATAGGGTCTCCATTCCCTAGTCGTCTTTTCCAACATAGGGTCTCCACTCCCTAGTTGATTTTATTTTTGACATAGGGTCTACACTACCTAGTCGCTTTTTCCAACATAGGGTCTCCACTCCCTAGTTGATTTGATCTTAAATGCAGGGTATACCATTCTCCGATATCTTTGCCAATATAGGGTATCCCATTCCCTGGCCACATTTTCCCAACATAAGGTACACCAATCTTTAGTTGAGACATCCTTTTAACAATAAAAGAACACAATCCAAAAAAAAAAAAAAAACACATGACATTTTCAGGGTACACCACTCCCGACCTTTTATTGCTTTCAATAAAGAAGTAGTTTAGAATTTTGTTACAATAACTCATGAAATTTTTCTAGTACAAACCGGGCAGAAAAATTTCGTTCAATTGTTTGTTTTGGTGTCTGAGTAGGTTTTACCTCGAGGCACAGAGTTCGAGATGACCAAAAGAAGAAGTCTCAATTCAGAATAAATTAAAAGAAAAAAATAAGTGAATCCAAAATGCAAAAGCAATTGAAAAGATGTGGAATGCCAAGACATGACTGAAGCCACGAGCATTGGAGTTCCGGTTTGATTAGAAGAAGCTATAGAACAATGAACTAGAACCTACAGCTAGTGAGCATCAAGGTTTAGATCAGAGTCTGCATGAAGAACCATTCAAGACTCAAGATCAAGTTTCTAAAGACTCATGGATAGGAATCTTGTAACTCATAAGTGATAGGCTTATTTATTTTTATTTTTATTTTTATTTTTATTTTGATATAATAGCAGGACCGCGGACCGGAGCCTCGACGGAAACTCACTCGACTCCTCAACTCATCATTCCACCATTCTCCTTGAACTACACGCGACCTGATTCCCCTATAACCCGGGATATGTAGGCTGTCCAAAATCAGAACTCGGTTGCACCCTATCTTTTATTTTTTTTCCTTTTGAATAATGGTTTGGTCAAAAATTAGTCACGTGGCTCACCTAGTGTTTGCCTGAAAACTCTTCATGTTTTCAAGCAAAGAGGGGCAGCTGTGAGCACCTAATTTTTGACTATATTTAAATTTTTATCACCTTCTACTATGTAAATATTTTCAGAATTTAATTTAGCATGCTTTAATTTCATTTTGATCTCCTATCTTAGTGACTAAATTGGTCCTGCCTGTATCTATCTATTCCAGCCATAAATTTAGTCTAGTTTCAAATATTGGTTAGCAGTAAAATTATAAGAGATTAGGTTGGGTCATGATTGGTCTAAGACTTTAATTGGACTTCCCTAACGTATTTATGGGCTAATTGTTGCACATGACCAAAAACAAATAAACATTCACAAGCTAGCCAACTTTTTTTCGTAATTAATTTACTTCATTTCCTCCATAACAATATACATACCTCATGACCTTACAATAATGTCAAAAAAAAAAATTAGTAATTGAATAATATTTCGAACATCGTAGCTTGATTTAGGCACGATTAATAATAAATTATCGTGACTATGGGTACGGTTCTCGTGGCATAGTCATGATACGTGAACCCCAATTCAAGTGCGCGTTTCACGCGACTTGACTTCAACTTCGAATAATAATAAAAATAAGCATGTTGTAAATCGCAGGTGCGTTTCACGTGACGCGATTCGCAATATGTACAAAAATAAAATGAGTGTGCGACATCGCGACTTGTTCAAACAAGTTTCATAAATAATTAAAAGCGGTTAAAAGTTAAAAATGCACAATATGTTTTAAGCATGTATTAAATCAGATAATTAGGCCAATCATTAATAGTTGAGCGACCGTGCTAAAATCACGGAACTCGGGAGTGCCTCACACCTTCTCCCGGCTTAACAAAATTTCTTACCCGGTCTTCTGTATTCGCGGACCATAAATAGAGTCAATTTCCTTGATTTGAAATTTTAAAATAAATCGGTGACTTGGGACACCATAACTTATTCCAAGTGGCGACTCTGAATTAAATAAATAATCCCATTTCGAATAATGTCACTTAAATTGAAAAAACTCCCATATCCCTTATCCCCTCGGAAAAAAGGAGGTGTGACACACGTGTGTTATGTAATAGTAGTATAGTCATATAGTTGTCGGGAATTAACAAGTAAAACTACATACCATGTTGGTATAGTTATATGCCATATTGGTATCATATGGTAGTTTGAACATTTTTTTGGTTGTTTTAGCTGCATTTTAAAGTGAATTCCATTCTAAAATTATTTATATGAGCATGATATGCAGTGCTGGAATTTTTTGTGCCGATGGACATAAATTATATGTATTATGTAATAGTTTTTATAGTTATAGGCAATTGTTGGAACGACCCCATACAATTATATACCATGTTAGTATACAGAATGAGCAAGTTGCTTTGCGAATATTTAGCTTGCAATGCGAGCATGTAATTTTCTCATACTTTTATTGCATCCTTTAACGTTTTGGTACAGTAGTATAGTCGTAGATAGTTGAAGCAATATTCTAGAGCAATCATATACTCTGTTGGTATATATGTATACTATATTGGTATCATATAATACTACAAGTCTTTTTTGCTGCTTATACTTTTATTGCATTTTTTAATATTTTATTATCATTTATATCTAACTAGTATATATAGAAATTTGGTGGCCGTAGATTATGTTTTCTTGCTCCATAACTGGCTGTGTTACTGCTAATGATAGAATATGTACTGATATTTGTAGGGAAGGAGATCAAGATTTGCATGGCAATCACGTGTTGATTCTTAGAATCTGATTATGTAATTTATGGTACTCAGCAACAGTCAGTATGATATTCAATGAATTCGATTAAGTGGCAAGTTATATTATTTCAGTTTAATAATTGAATTAAAAAAATGAGAAAAAAGACAAAAGGTATATTATACTAGTTATATTAAAAAAAAGATGAACAAATATTTACTATATCAGTTATTTTTTCTTATTGTATAAAAATAAGAATAATAAAAAATAGTGAAAACAGTAAATAAAATTAGATTATGAAGAGAAAAAGAATATACAAAAAGAAGTTAAATGAAATTAGAAAAGGAACAAGAAATAAAGAAATAAAAGAAAAAATGAGTTAAATAGAATTAGAAAAGTAATAAGAAATAAAGAAAATAAATAAAATAAATAAAAATAAAATAAAATAAAGAAGGAATCAAAATTGACTGTGAAATAAGTTATGGTAAAAATAACAATAATACGATTTGGGCAAAAATAAATGAATAAAAAAAGAGAAAAAAGAAAAAAATAAGAAGAAAACGAGAAAAAAGAAAAGGAGAGAAGTAAGAAAAAAAGGAAAAAAAAGAAGAAGCATAGAAATAAAAAAAATTGGAGAAAAAAGAGAAGATTCCCCACAAAACTACTATGGGTAGGAAATATAATTAGTTTGATGGGTTAAAAAATAAATGGGTAGGTAATGATAAATAATTTTATTTTTGTGGGTAACTGTGTCATTCGCCCAAAAAGATACTATATGAAAACCAACTTAGAAAGTTTGAAATGTACGTTTAGGCACAAACTATAAAACTGAAAGTACTATTAAATATGTTTACCAAACACTTGAAAAGGTTTTATTGACATTGAAAGTAGTTCACCACTTCACCCTAACCTAGACTAAATGATTCAAACAAGTTGAGAATAGAGTTGTATGGAAAATTTGTAGTACCTTTGTAATTGTAAGGAAACTATCTCGTTTTCTTCCTTCTGGATTTTCAATTATCTAAATTGTATTAAAAATTACTGTAAATTAATACCTAAAAAAAGACAGTCAAACAACAATTTTAAGGATTTCTTCCTTGCGCTACCGTCCATTATTTGTATATCTTTTTCATGAATATCGGAATTATGTTTTACTTGAACGGAAGATCTATCGATAATAATTTTTCTCTAAGTAAGCAAAATTGCTTACATCCTTTCTATCCGAAGAAACACACGAGATCCTTTAGACATTGTCCGCTGCTGTTGGAGTCATTTGTAGCACTCTTTGTTTCACTTTTTACTGTCTCCCCAACATACAAATATTTTATGTTTCTCATTTTTTTTTATAAATATTTTCATCTCATACATCCCTTTTAATTTAAAATTTTCATTACATGCCAAAACGTATGATGACACATATTTTCTTGCAAAACAATCTTATAAATAACTTTTGTTTTAAAGTTGTACAACATTTTGATTTTTGTAAAACAGTTAGACAGGTCCGAGTTGAGAGTTATATATAATTTCATTTATTTTAGTGCCATAATTGACTCAAATTCAATGTTACATATATTAGTCAGACCCCTTTGACTAATTAATCAAACCATGCCCAACTAATATTTTATGTAAAGAAGATTAAGAGCAATCCATTTTCCACTAACACGCCGTAAAATTAACGATAAAAACCCAAACACTCCCATTACCTGGACCCCACATCAGAATGCGGGAAAGAAACTGAACTCGTCTCGCTTTTGACTTTGTCTTTATATTTACGCACGCGCTCTCAGATACTTTTCTACTTCCCATCCAACGGGAACCATAGCGAGTGTGTAACACTCTCAACAATGCGATTCGCTTATACCTGAAATCCTAGACCAGATCTTAGTACAAAAGTAACGAACAAAATGAGAAAAAACCGGTCGGTCCTTTTATATATGAAGAGAGGAGAGAGAGAGTTGAAAGTTGTAGAGAGAGAAAGGAAGAAAACTCCGAAAGCACAAAGGCACAAACCCATTTATGAATCAAAGCGTTGGATTTCAAAGCATCTGACAATACTAACCCTCAAAGTCATCCCATATATTTATACCACAAGAATTTTATACCAAGAAATTCCCTTTTTCTTTTCTCTTTTTCATTTTCTTTTTGTCTAATCTCTTTTACATCAGTCACACAGAGAATGACAGAGTCAAATATATACTATATTCATTTCTTATTTGCATGTGAGTGTAACAATTTTCAAGAAAAAAAAAGTTTTTTGATGGGTGGGTGTTTGTGTGTTCATCATTCTTCTTTAATTTCATTTGTTTCTTTCTATCTACTCATACTAGTTTGTATTAGCACTACTAGTACTAGTACAACTGCTGTTGGCAATAATAATAATATCAATTCAAGAGAGGCGAGTTATTTATTATCGATATTCCTCAAATCTCACCACTCATCTCAATCACAGTCTTTTTTACTTTTTGGGGGCAAGAGAGAGAGAATAGATAATGCGTTCAGTTGTGAGTAATAAACTTTGTGGGTGTGTTTAATTTTCTGTCTTTTCGTCAATACCAAAAGCAACACCCCCAAATTCCTCTTTTCTCTTTCTATCTATCTGCTCTAACCCTAATTTAGAGAGAGGAGTTAAAAAGATGAGATTTTGATGTGCCCCAAATGGTGGCTGCTGCTATTTTTTAGTTTCTTTTTTGATCATTTGAAGTGTAATTTATTTGGAAATAAGTTAAAAATTTGATCTTTGTTGTTGGAATGGAGCCTGATAGTAGTGCTGCTGCTGCTGCTGCTGCTGCTGCTGCTACCGCTGGTGGAGGCAGTGGAAGTTCTGATGTTGAGAAAAAGAAGCTTCCAGAAGGGGAGCCTAAGGTCAAGCGCAAAATGAAAACTGCTTCTCAGTTGGAGATTCTTGAGAACACTTATGCTGGTCTGTTATCTTTCTCTTTTCACTATTTCCTTTTTATTAATCTTCCCTATTTTGGGTTTTAATTGTTTATTGGTTTGGTATTAATGCTGTTTTCTTGTTGCATTTGGAGTTTTAGGCTGTTTATTTGATGGACTTGAGTTTTATTTTTTTTAATTGTGTAGTTGAAACTTATCCTTCAGAAGCATTGAGAGCTGAGTTATCAGTAAAACTAGGGCTCTCTGATAGGCAACTGCAGATGTGGTTCTGTCATAGGAGGCTCAAGGACAGGAAAGCGAGTACGCCGGTGAAGCGGCAGAAGAAGGAAGCTTCACCTGTAGCAATGGCTGATGAAATGGCAGTGAGTGGTGAAATTGGGAAGGAACATGCTTCTGGTTCTGGTTCAAGAGTAAGTCCGCTTGGTCTCGTGGACTTGCAGCTGCAACAACAGCACCATCAGCAGCGAGTTGCTCATCGACCCGGAACTGCAGTTCCTAGGTTTAGAACTGAAATGCCGGCTTTGAAGAGATATTATGAGCCACCTCAGGCCATATCCGAGCTTCGGGCAATCGCATTTGTGGAGGCACAGTTGGGGCAGCCGTTAAGGGAAGACGGGCCTATCCTCGGAATGGAGTTTGATCCCTTACCACCCGGTGCATTTGGTGCACCAATCGGTATATTTACTTCCCATGCTTAGTCATTGTCTTTCTCTTATAAGAACTGTAGCCTTGCAATGTATGTGAAGTTTGATGACTATTGAGTATGCCTATCAAAAGTGTTTAGTGATATCTATATCTTATTCTTCAACTGTGATAGTTAGCAATACTCGTATGTGTTAATTTACTTCCATCTGCTTTGCTATGTTTCTGGCATTGGACCTCTACTCCTCAAATTCGTACCATGTTGCCTATCAAGGTGCTTTTTGATGTTTCTGATCCTGTTCTGTCGACTGAAGACAGTCAGGCGGTGCCCAGGTTTTCCTATTTACTTGCACCTCCTTTGATATGTTGATGGCATAGGGCTTCTACTCGGCAATACTAACCATAAACAAAATTTTGCAGAAAATTAACAAGTGTGTGCTATTCCTAGCCGTGCAATGTTTTGGTGTAATTACTTTGAATTTATAGGAAGTGATACAAGTGGTGGCAACCTACTTTTTTTGACTGAGTCACTTTTAGGAAGCTTGGAAAGTGAGAAGTGAGCGAGTACAAATTTATCTGAGTAGAAGTGTCATCTTTAAATTTCAATGAAGATATCTCTAATATACTAATTGGAATAAAAGGGTCACTCTAATATGGATGTACGCTAATAAGCTGAGAGCCTGAGACTCCAGATGCTGAGATTTCTGCGCCATTGTGTTTAAATTGAGTGCTACAGTTTTACATATTGGCCCATCTCCAAGTAATTCCTCTTTGCTGATACAAGTAATTAGACTTTGTTCTCTGTTTTATTTTAACCTTAATGTAACTCAAATGGTTTGTTAACAATGAGCAAACATTTATACTTCTGAACATGCATATTAACTTATCAGTTTTTCTTCGGCTAAAGTAGTGCTATTAAAAGGGGAGCGTAACTTGGGACCTCAAATTTAGAAGGAACCTTCATGACTGGGAGATAGCAGGGTTTCAAAGTCTGCTTGAAATGCTCTATAAACAGATCTTCCCAGTATGGAGCTAGGATTCTTGGAGATGGGTGTTAGGGAGCAGTAGATGATTCTCAGTAAAGAGTTTCTACTTTAAGCTGATAGCTTGAGAGAAATCGAGTTTCTCTCTTCTATCAGTTTGGATCCCTGGACCACCAAGAAAATCGTCTATGGTGGGAGACTTTAAGATGATTGTGATACTATGGACCAAGCTGGGTACTGTGAAGGTTGCACTTTTTAGCTGGGCCTTTATAGGATGGGGAAGAGAAGATGCTGGGCTTGGGATATTGCTCCGCTAGCACTTATGTGGACAGTATGGATAGAGAAAATAGTGGTCAATGAAGTGGGAGGAGACATGTCTCAAGTTCAAAACCTAACGTAGGCAAGAATGATTTCTTCCCATCTTCCCGAGCCTTGAGCTTTGGTGTGCAAAGTTATCCGGTACCTATGATAGTGTGAGGTAGCGGGTATCTGGTGGAATAGGCGAGGTGCGCAAGTTGGTCGAGACACTACCGTCATAAAAAAAATAAGAGCTTCTTTTTAGCTTGATTTTGCACATTTGAGGATCCTGGTTTAATTATCTTTTTGGTGCACCCATGAGGTTCCGATTTGCTCAGAAGATTAGGTGTCTTTGGTAGAGAATCGTATAATTTTCTTATACTCTACGTTTTTTATATACATCTTGTATCAGGAGTTCTCCAATTATTAATAAATTTATGTTTTACTTGATCAAAGAAAATATTTTCTAAAGGTCTTCAACGTACAACAAGCGTGATTAGTAGGAGGTTTTTGCATCTTGGCATGTGACTATTAGATCTGTTAATCTTATTGCAAGTGTAGTCATGTTAAGTAACGTCGCGTTTCCAAAGAAAATTTCCCAGTTTCATTTATGTTAAGCCACTAAGAGGCATGTTGGCATGTGACTATTAGATCTGTTAATCTTATTGCAAGTGTAGTCATGTTAAGTAACGTCGCGTTTCCAAAGAAAATTTCCCAGTTTCATTTATGTTAAGCCACTAAGAGGCATGATGTGAAGGCCAAATGTTGTATTCCTTGCAGTATAGAGCAGCATCTTGTCTCTCTGAAGTGTTCCTAAATAATTATGAAACTTCATAAATCGTTTCGAGCGAAACAATGGGAATAAATTTTTATAAAATATTTATATTACAAATCACTTACTTGCTGAGATATGGAAACAAAAAAGAACCAGGCAATGCTACTTGTCCCCTTTCCATGCCACCTTCTTATGGTCGAGTAATTCTTTTAGAATCTTCAAAAGAAGAAATTAGAGCTTTAATATCATCAACAGTGAGTCCAAAGCTAGGCTTGGGTCTTGTTGGCGGGCTCTAGACAAGCCATTACAAAGCTCCCTCACCCAGGTCAGGCGACTCCAAAAAACCAAATGTGAACCATCCGCTAGGAAAATGGTAAATTAGACAACCTTGCTGCTGGAACTATGCCCCGGTTGATTACTTAAAGCACGATGAAAGTTAATTTTTAATCTATTTGGAAAAATCATGTATAGTTAATTTCAAAGACTTTCCGGTTCTTGATCCTTAGTAACATATCCATTTACCTTTTATCTAAAATACTGCGAGCTGTTTTAACTTTTGGTTAGTGTTATCAAAGGCGCGCTTAAAACGCACTTAAGCCCTGAAGCAAGGCTCAAAACGTGTTGAGCGCTTAGTCTCACTTAATGGACACTTCAGTGCTGTCATCAAGCCTCTAAGGCATACTTTTCCTTGCCAGTTAGCGTAATCCTGAAGAGGCTACACTAAACAATTGATATTTCACTTTATCATAAATTTTCTTCAATTCCTTTGTCCATATATTTGGTATTCATGCTTATATATATATTAGTCTTGGACTACACATACATATTTGTAGTTTTCTCCATTAGCGCCTTTCTTCATTAAAGCTCACGCTTTATTTGCGCTTTGCGCTTAAAGTCCCAACAGACCTTAGAGTTTTTTTGCGCTTTTCGCCTTTGATAATACTGCTTTTGGTGGTGAGAAGTGCTAATGGCAAACTAGTCTTGAGAAAAGACACCTTGTGCACATGAATCAGCAGGAACAATTAGGAGTCATTTGATTACAAGGATAAGGAAAGTAATCCTGGGATCAAATGGGGGATTATTTTATCCCAGGTTTGGTTGAATTGTTGATTCTGGAATTAGTGTTCCCAAGATTTTTTATACTATAATTGTGGCATTATTTTTATACGACACTCTAATGGGATAACAATCCTATACTAATCGTGGCATAGAACAACAAAATGACACATTTGCCCTTCTTCACAGCAATTTTCCCATAGTATTTTCAACAAGCTAAGGTTAAATTGGAGTTAAAAGTTTATCCAAGTTTATCTAGTTTAACTAAACACATTGTTTTATATTATACCCTTATAGCCTATTTTTAGTCCAATAAACCCAATATCTACAAATAAAAATATATCCACTACATAATCCTGCCATTGTTTAATTCCAGCATAACTTGTTCACAAACCAAACGGCCCCTTCGTGTTTTATAAGTTGGATTTATTTGAGGATTAGCAGGAATATACTTTTTTTTTCTTTTGAAAAATTTACTGTTGATCTACCTGTAAAACTGCCTGATTTTCATATTTTTTTTTCAAACCCCCCCCCCCCCCCCCGCCCAAAAAAAAAAAAAAAGAGAGATGCTGACTGCTTTTCATTGCCTAGCCTTAAGGGAATTAGTTGCAGCCTCAATTGGATGAACACTGACAAACTTAAAGGATACGTGATTTCCTTTTGAGGGGTGAAATTGTATTGCCATGTACGGTATATCAAAATTTGTCGATATATCTGTCTCACCAGTCTCTCATGTCTATTGCATTTCTGCAAGTTGATATGCTCCTGCTAGTTCAGAAAGTGTAAAGAATGAGATAGTCAATTTTCCTGGGTCTTCATTTCTGTTAGTTATTTTGCTCAGTTGTATATGCTTACATATGTAGCCCCTAATGTTATGAAGGCATGTTCGGGGTTGATGAATGCTTTCTTTTTTGCATGAAACAGTGGCAGCTATGCAGCACAAGCCAGTTGGGAGACCTTTTGAAGCCCAAATCTATGAGAGACCAGATGTTAATTCAATCAAGGTCAGCAATTTTTTTCATGAAACAATTAATAAGTCTGATTAGAGGCGTGATAAATGTAACATTTGTATGTAGAATGAAGACATACAAAGTATTGTTTGGTGCTTGTATCGGCTAAAAAGCATGGAAGATGATTAGAATAACTTTTTAGTAGAAATCTTCGCAGAGGTTCCTATTAGCTTTAGATAATTGGCGGTGTTTATTGAGAACTATATCTTCCTTTAGGTTCTACTTTTATATACCACTTGCACTACATTAATAAATTATTATAATATATAAGAAATTGTTTTTGTAGTGGATGCTGATACCTTTTATCTACTATTGATTGAAAAATAAATTAGAGTGTAGGTTGGTCTTAGGTGAAAGATCTCAACAGTACCCCAGGATGTGGATGGTTCTTTTAGCCTCTATAATGTTGTTGTAGTTTTATTATTTTAACTTTTTTCTTTTTGCAAATCTGATCAAACTTCTAGACCTGCTTGATTTGTTGAATAGCAATATTGCCAAGCAGCACAAATACAGACATGAGAGTTGTGTCAGACATTAGCCATCTCTCTGATTGTGAACACACGGTTATGTAGTGTTTCCTTTTACTCTTTTTTGCATTTCTTTTCTTGTCTTAATCCTTTCATTGCTTTTGTGTCTTTTATTAAAAGGGTTGGAAACAGTCACAAACTGATGAAGGAAAGAAGAGCATATCATTGTTAAGGGCTTGTCAAGGCACATAAAATGCTTGCAATTATATTTTTTTTCTAAAATAACTAAACTTTGGAGCTAGATAAATGAAAAAGGAAAAGATGTTTTTATATGTTTGTGAGGTATAGCATTTTCTGATTTAGATCAGGACTCTTCATGACATGTAGATTTAGGATTAACTCCTACAGTACTGAGGAGAATTAACAATTCAGAAATTTCATGCCAGGGTACTACAAGGACTTTGCACGAATACCAGTTTCTTCCAGAGCAACCATCAATTAGAAGCGATGCCTATGAACAATCTGTACCATCTCATTATCACAGTTCAATTGAAGTTCAGAGCACCAGAACCATGTTATCAACTGGGAGGTCATTTATGCATGGGAGTGAGCAAGTGGCCTCTGGATACAGTATTCCTGGTCAGATCCCGACTTTAAATCTTCTGCCTGAAGGAAAGCAGGGTCACATATCTCCAGCTTCTGCAGAGGCTGATGCTGTTCCACGAAGATCTCTTGTGAACATAGGAGTGGAGGCTAATTATGGTGGCCAGCCAATGACGTCATTGGAGAGTCCGTTTATGCCGAGAGTCATCCATGATGAGGAACGGTTGGAGAGAAAGCGAAAGGTTTCAACAGATACCTACTCTTTTAAGATAATATTCTTTTAAAATTTGTATAGAAGTGTGTATAAAAACATATTTTACCTTATCAATCTGTTAGTTAGTCTGGACCAATCCATGGATTTTCTTGAGTTGTTAGGAAGGAAAGAGTTGCAGCTTTTCTGTTTGGTCTTTGTAGGAGTTCCATTTCCTTTTGTACCAGCTTGGTACCATTCCAATAAAATTTTACCTTATAAAAAACATTTTGTACTTTACATATGAAAATTTTGTTATCATCTTTTAAAAATTTCAATAGAAAGGTAGACAGAATTCCTTGCATGAGGCTTTGCTGTAACAAGGATGAATTCTCCTGCTTCTTGAACATACTTTATCACTCGAGCAGTTTCTGTGGTAAGAGAGCTGTTTCTCGGGCCTGTTTTTAGGTTTTGGCCTCATAGTTCACATATATCTTGCAGAGCGAAGAGGCGAGAATTGCAAGGGAAGTGGAGGCCCATGAAAAAAGGATACGGAAAGAGCTTGAGAAGCAAGACATGTTGCGGAGAAAGGTCTCTCTCTCTCTCCTATTCATCACAAAATGTTGTATGGTCGAGAGCAGCGATGGAAGTGTTATTTACTTGAAATCTTATTTATTCTTTTGATAAAAATTCATGATCGCTACACCAATATTGTGCTAACTCCACAAACTATCTAGGTTCATTATATAGGCATCCCATAAGACTAGCCAACTATCTATACCAGTAGGTATGCTTTGTTTAAACCAGAAATACAAATGAAACAAAAGAGAATTTATGACCTTGACCACGGATTTTCAATTCTTTAGAATATATCTCCTACTTCTCTCTCTCTCCATAATAACCAAAAAAGCACATGTTTTGCATAGCTTCTTTTCCCTAGCTCCCTGATTACTTAAACTCCAACCTTCCATTTGAGTCCGCGACAGTTCT
This sequence comes from Nicotiana tabacum, assembly GCF_000715075.1. Taxonomy (NCBI): domain Eukaryota; kingdom Viridiplantae; phylum Streptophyta; class Magnoliopsida; order Solanales; family Solanaceae; genus Nicotiana; species Nicotiana tabacum. The sequence continues at coordinate 102,148,957 of NC_134081.1, forward strand.
AGGTAGTAGACAATGAATGTTAAAAATTGAGATCAAGGCCTAAATCTCTGCGACAGGATCATAATGTAGTAGAAGGTGGTCTAAATACTCGAAATCTTATTTATTGTTTATCCTCAGAGAGAAGAGCAAATGAGGAAAGATATGGAGAGACAGGACAGGGAAAGGCGGAAAGAGGAAGAAAGATTGCTCCGCGAAAAGCTGCGGGAAGAAGAGAGATACCAGCGTGAGCAAAGGCGTGAAATGGAACGAAGAGAGAAGTTTTTGCTGAAAGAGTCTATAAAAGTAAGTAATTTTGCAATTTCTTTATCAGAGATATGTCACTTCTATAGCTTTAGGCAGGAGACGGAGTTCATTTTCCTCCCTTACCTCCTGTAGGCAGAGAAAATGAGGCTTAAAGAAGAAATGCGCCGAGAGAAAGAGGTTGCAAGGCTTAAAGCGGCTAATGTAAGGGCTACTGCCCGAAGAATTGCGAAAGAATCAACGGAATTAATTGATGATGAGCGCCTGGAATTGATGGAGCTAGCAGCCTCAAAGAAGGGTTTGCCCTCAATTTTGTCACTAGACAGTGAAAATCTACAAAACCTTGAAGCATTTAGAGGTAGTTCCCAGATCATATACTTAACATGCAGTAAAAGTTTGTTCTTGTATATTGATCAGAAATTTACTTGCTAGACTTGAATAATAAGCTTGGTAAACAACCTCTTGCAGCAATGCAAGGTAAGGCAGCATACAATAAATCCAATGTGGTTCAGCCTTTCCCCGGACTGTGTGCGTAGCGGGAGCTTAGTGCACTGGGTTGCCTTTTATGTGCTCTGCTATTTCATGAAAAGAATGCTTTTGGCTTTACTACTGAATACTACTTTCACCATCCCATTATACTTGTGACACTATTTGATTAGGTGCATAGTTTGAGATGTTACTTTGACTTGTCTAATATATAAGGAGGGAAAGAATATTATGTTTAGTAGTTAGTTGGATATAGAAAACATCAAATTCGAAGTTAAAAGTAATTGAATTTCAATTCTTTAACTTGAAAAAAGGAATTCGTAAACTTGTGAAAGTGTTGTTAATATTAGCGTCCGGAATAGTGCATCCTGGCATGTCCAACATAGAAGAGTCAAGAAGTACTGTGCTTTTCTTCTCCTCATTTAGAAAAGTGAATCTTTAATTTCCATGTTATATATGATTTGTTTTTTTTGTTTGTGATAGTGCTTTCATGCTTTTCCCTGTGGATTACAGCATGTTTGTGTCTAATGATGTCTTTCTATAGAAACAGATCTCTCTCTCTCTTCTTTAATTTTGTATTTCTTTTTTATTGTATGGTTAGCGGGAGTAGATGGTCTTTGAGCATTAGTATCATGCTCTTATCAGATACTGATGATTGACATGCTCAATGACATATTATGTACTGAATGGCCTGTTTGCATTCAAATGAGCACTCTTTAGTCGAAACCTATGAGCCAAGGGAACAACACAGTTCCTTTTTCTTTTTCCATTATTTCATGTTTTGAAGGAATATTTGAGAAGTAGAAATGACCAATATGTTACTCCTAACTTTTGATCCAAAATTAATTTATGCTTCAGATATGCTCATTGAATTTCCACCAAAGAGTGTCAGCTTGAGAAAGCCATTTGGAGTTGAGCCATGGATATGCTCTGAGGAGGACGTGGGCAATCTTTTAATGGTGAGACCATTTGCTACCTTGTTTAAAACACACAGTTCATTTTATGTATTTAATTTTGAGGAGGTGGAGCTCTTGTTTGGTCGGTTCTGGTGTTGTCTATTTGTATAAAAGACATAATATTCTACGATTCAACTTTTATTTAAACATTTTGTAAGATCCTCCTTCAACAGGTTTACTTTCCACGAGCATGGAAGGTCCTTGCCTTATTTTAATTTACTAGATTTTTGAGGTTGGGGTTTTCCTAAAATGATACCCCTCTCTGGTAGTGGCAAACTCCGCAATCTCGGTCGACTCAAAACCATTCAGGAACAAGAAAATACCATTGGTTTTGGATTAAATGTCGATGATAGAATACATCAATAGCCCCAAAGGGGGTGGCGCAGTGGTCGAAGAGACGGAGTAATAATATTGAGAATCAAGGTTCGGATACCAGCAGTGTTGACCTGGTGAATTTTTCCCATTTGTCTATACCATCATTGGCGGAGTTATCATTGGCGGAGTTATCTGGTAGTTGGTACCTAGTGAATTTGTCGATGTGAAAGTTGGCTGCAACACTACTTTTACAAAAAAGGAAAAAAAGGTCATTGTGTGCTATGGTCTCTCCCGATTTTGGTTCAAGCTTTTCAGTTGTAATTTTACCAAGATCTCTAACTAATTCAAAAGTAAGTCCGTCCTAAAATGTCAACATTTTAAAGGCTGATAACATTTTGGAAGGCAGGGGGTACTAACATAGCTTACTATGAATGTATTGGCTCCCATAGGTAACCCTTGTGTTTCATGGTCATCACTGTTGCTACTCATTGCATCCTGCCTATCAACAGTAAAATCTTTGTATTTGGACTGGAGTGAATGAAAACCATGTAACTCCTACAGGGTTATTTCTTAACCAGATTTCATGATGAACTGAGCCCTCTAAGCATCTGGATTGCTTGGAGTTACGAATAGGGACACTTTCTAAGAATTTTTTTTTATAATTATTTTGTAAGGATTTCTTTTGCCCTTCCTCACCAGGTTTGGAGATTCTTAATTACTTTTTCTGATGTTCTTCGTCTCTGGCCATTCACTCTGGATGAGTTTGTACAAGCATTTCACGATTTTGTAAGTTCCTCATTTCTTTTTTTGGATTTACAATTTTGAATTTTTCCAGGGTAATTGCATATATAAAACGTTAGGACACACTACTTTCAGGATCCAAGGCTGCTTGCAGAGATACATATTGCTCTTCTCAAATTGATAATAAAAGATATTGAAGATGTTGCGAGAACACCTGCCAGTGCAGTAGGAGCAAACCCAAACAGTGGAGTGAATCCTGGAGGCGGGCATCCTGAGATTGTTGAAGGGGTAGATTTTTATATGTTATTGGTCTTTCCTGCTAGTCTGGTTAGCAATGTGATGTGGTTTTTTCCCCACTCATTATGAAATGTTCTAGTGATGTACTTTGTAACAGGCATATGCATGGGGTTTTGACATAAGAAGTTGGCAGCGCCACTTGAATGCCCTGACGTGGCCTGAAATACTGCGGCAATTTGCACTGTCTGCTGGTTTTGGGCCAAAGCTAAAAAAACAAAGTGTTGAACCAGCATATCCACGTGATGAAAATGAGGTATGATCTTCCTTTCCTTTTCCTTTTGTTCTCCTCCATAAGAAATTGGCTTGTCAAGTTAAGCTTAATTAAATGCCAGTCGATTGCAGTACTGGCTTGCAAAAAGCTCGCACTGGTAGCTAGGTTAAAAGGTTGTTGATAGGCTTGTTTCAGTAAACTTTTTGCATATTCAATGTGGAAGGACACGTGTTTGCTTGGTCTTAAAGGGGGGAAGACGAACTTGAGCATTTTCCCATTTAACTGCTTGCTTTTGTTTGTACAATTCCTTGAAAATTTAATTCGTAATGTTATTCCCTTTAAGCAATCTAGCAAACTGATGTGTTGATTTTGAATGTATCTTTTGGGGTTATTTATCCCAAAAAAATAAAAAGGCAGCTCAGTGCACTAAGCTCCTGCTATTCGCGGCGGTCCATAGAAGGGTGGACAACATTGGGTCTTATGTATGCAACCTTACCTTGCATTTCTGCGAGAGTCTGTTTTCGCGGCTTGAACCCAAAAAAAATATATATATGTTTTGGGCTAATTTAGTGTTTTGCAAGACATTTTTCCTATTTATCTTCTACTATGATCATGGAAGAAAAGCGTTTAATACACTAGTATACTAGGTACACTTTTTCTCTTTAAGAACGGTGGTGTTTGGGCTAGCTTGTGCGCACCTCGACTATTCCACCAGGTACCTGCTACCTCCCGCCAATACAGGTACGGGTAACTATGCCTATCAAGGCTTAGGCAGATGGGAGTATATTAGGTACTTCAGATGCCTAGTTTGTTTTGTCTCTAAAGATTAAGACTAGATTGAATCTACCCTTCCCAGACCCCGCTAGTGGAATTTTACTGGGTTGTTGTTGTTGGGTTCTTTTATCATGTCACCTCCAATTTGGTTGCAACTACAGGGTAATGATGGAGCAGATATCATTTCCAATTTACGGAGTGGAGTTGCAGCTGAGAAAGCAGTTGCCAAATTGCAAGAGAGGGGTTTTTCTAATCCGCGGAGATCTAGGCATCGATTGACACCTGGAACAGTCAAATTTGCAGCATTTCATATTCTTTCCCTTGAGGGAAGTAAGGGTCTTAATATCCTCGAAGTTGCTGAAAAGATTCAGGTATTTTTGGTGATTCTTATTATCTGGAAGCTGTTGAAAGATTTAGATAATCTGTTGATCATGTGATGCTGTTTCCTGCTGCTCTTTTAGCTGACTATATATTTCTTTTTTTGGTTGAAGAAATCTGGTCTTCGGGATCTGAAAACCAGCAAGACACCTGAAGCATCTATTTCTGCTGCATTATCGAGAGATACAAAGCTTTTCGAGAGAACAGCACCTTCAACATATTGTTTACGTGATCCTTACAGGAAAGATCCTGCTGATGCTGATGCCATTCTTTCTGCTGCTAGGGAAAAAATTCGAGTGTTTAAAAATGAGTGTGTGAATGGAGAAGAAGCAGAGGATGTTGAGAAAGAGGTTGAAAGGGATGATGAATCTGAAAGTGATGCTGCTGATGATCCTGAGGTTGATGATTTAGTCTCCGAGTTAAAATTCGCGGAGACTCCTCAATCCCATAAAACCGACAGAACTGACGGAATGAATTCTACTGAAGATGTATCAGAAATTTTACGTTTTGACTTGACACAAACACCAGGAGATGTTAGTCTGCAGATTTCAACCGGAATAATGCATTCAGAAAGTTTCGGAGAGTTAAAACCCATAGGAACTTCTGGTTGTCAATCAGCCGCAATTGATGCTGATTCAAGTAATCTCAATCAAGAAGATGCAGTGATTGATGAAAGCAACGCTGGTCAGAAATGGGTTCAAGGGCTTACAGAAGGGGAGTATTCTGATTTAACCGTTGAAGAGCGCCTTGATGCCCTTGTTGCCTTGATTGGTGTTGCAAATGAGGGGAATTCTATTCGCCTTGTATTAGAGGTTTGTTGATAATGGTGTGTTGGATGTTTTCCTTGTCAATTATCCTATCAGTGAACTTAGTGTGAAATCTTTTCAGGAGCGACTAGAAGCTGCATCTGCATTGAAGAAGCAGATTTGGGCTGAGGCGCAGCTCGATAAACGTCGTTTCAAAGAAGAGTTTTTACTGAAGGTCCAATATCCATCTGTTTGCAACAACGCTGAACAGTTCTGCTCAGTTACTTCCAGGGAAGCCAGGAAAAGTCCTCTTCTTGCTGTTGATGGCCACAGTGAGGTAGCAGCCATACGTTCACTTCAGCAGGAAGCCATGCATAAATTGCCAGATGAATCCAATAATTCTAGTAATGTTGCTGTAGAAAAGGCTTGCCCAATGCAAGAGATTTATGGAGGCCAGGATAACTCACAGTTCCAGCATTTTGCATATGTTGCTGAAAAGTCGCGTTCCCAGCTGAAAGCTTATATCGGCCATAGGGCGGACGAGACATTTGTTTATCGGTCTCTGCCCCTTGGTCAAGATCGCAGACGTAACCGGTACTGGCAGTTTATCACGTCACCCTCTCGAAATGATCCAGGCTCTGGCAGGATTTTTGTTGAGCTACGTGATGGTAGATGGAGACTAATTGATTCTGAAAAGGTAGTAAAATATTACCTTCTGTATCAGCAGCATTTGTGGGCGCATTGGTTACCGTTATTTATTTTGGGGGGCTAATTTTATCTCAATACCTCATCTAGATTTATGTGGAATTGTTGATTATCAATGGACATATTGCTTTTTTCCCTGTTTATATGGTAAAATAATCCCAAAAGCCTCTGTCCAGGAGCCAACAGTAGCATTTTCACACATCGCTCTCCCGGTGGTTTGGACCACCATCCTTATGTTTGTGGAGGGTCCTTACCACTATGCCATTCCTCTCTTTTTTTGATAAGGTAAATTGTATTAATCAAAAGGGAGAAAAAACTCCCGCATACAAGAAGTATACCAAAAAGTAGAGAATTTACATCAGAACATGATTCTCTACAAAAGACGCCCAATCTTCTACACAAGTAGGGGCTATATGTGTGCACCAAAAAGCGATTAAAGATAAAAGACTATTCTTAAGATGTGAAAACGGAGACTCAATCCCCTCAAAAACTCTCCTATTTCTCTCTCCCCAGACTATCCACATGAGAGCTAACAGGGCGAACTTCCACGCCTTTTGCTTGCTTCTTCTATGGAAACCGGCCCAACTATATAGCATTTCCTTTACAGTGTTTGGCATCTCCCATTGAATACCAAAAAGATTCAAGATTTCCCTCCACAAACCCCAGGACACAGGGCAATGCAGCAGCAGAAGATGATCAACTTCTTCCCCTGAGCCTTTACACATGAAAGACCAACTAACAAGTGTAATTCCTCTCTTTCGCAGATTTTCAGCTGTTAAGATCACTCCCCTCGCTGCTAGCCATGCAAAAAAACACACCTTTGTGGGCGCCTTAGGAATCCAGATCGATGAGTATGGAAAATTGTCCTCCTCTCTTGCCAACATACTCTGGTAAAATGACTTTACGGAGAACAAACCATCGCTACACAACCCCCATTTCCAAGAATCGCAAGATGGATGGGGCCTGTCTTGTCCGTATAGCAGTGCCAACAAATTTTGGAGCTCCGAAATCTCCCAATCTTGCATGTTCCTTCTAAAAGAGAGGTCCCATACTACCCCCTTCATGCTCCTTGCGAATCTGTTGGACCATCAATTCTTTCTGGTTTGAAACTCTGAAGACGTGGGGGAAAGAGACCCTCAAAGTATCCTCTCCACACCATCTGTGATTCCAAAAGTTGATTCTCCTTCCATCTCTCACCCTGTAAGTGATGTTGCCATAGAAAGCTTCCCAGTTCTTCATGATGTTCCTCCACATGCCACACCCGAACGGTGCTGTGATTGCCTTGGTCCTCCAACCCCCTCCCGTAGAATCGTACTTTTCTACTATGACCTTCCTCCATAGAGCATGCTCTTCTACCCCGAATCTCCATAGCCACTTCCCCGACAAAGCTTTGTTGAATACCCGAAGATCTTTTATTCCAAGTCCACCCCACTTCTTTGGGGAAGTGGCTGTCTGCCAATTCACTAGATGAAACTTTCTAGTTCCATCCGCCGCATCCCAAAGAAAATTCCTTTAAAGCCGCTCCAGTTTTTCTGTGATATCACAGGAGCTTGCAACAGGGACAAGTAATAGGTAGGGATACTCGACAAAGTGCTTTTGATAAACACTTCCTTACCGCCTTTTGACAAGTACCGTTTCTGCTAGCCTGCTAATCTTTTTTCAACCCTTTCAATGACTGGATTCCAAACCGTAGTATCCTTATGCAAAGCGCCCAATGGTAGACCCAGGTAAGTAGTGGGAGGAGAGCCCAACTTGCATCCGAGAACATGAGACAAAGCATCAATGTTAGCAACCTCACCCACCGGGAAAATCTCACACTTGCCGAGGTTGATTTTGAGTCCTGATACTATCTGAAACCACTGCAGTACCTGCTTCAGGCAGGTCAGCTGATCCATATCGGCATCGCAGAAAACCAATGTGTCATCCGCAAAAAGCAAATGAGAGCCTCTTCGGGCACTGAGCACCCCGATCGGAGCTGAGAATCCTCTAAAGTAGCCTCCACCTGCCGCACGATCCATCATTTTACTCAGAGCATCCATCACTAAAATGAATAGCATGGGGGATAGAGGGTCACCTTGCCTGAGACCCCTGGAGCTGCCAAAGAAACCACACGGGCTACCTTTAACCAGGACAGAGAATCTGACTGAGGAAATGCAGAACTTGATCCATCCCCTCCATCTTTCCCCAAACCCCATCCGCTTCATAATGAAGTCCAGGAACTCCCAATTGACATGGTCGAAAGCCTTCTCAAGGTCCAACTTGCACAGTAAGCCGGGTTCTCTATTTTTCCTTCTGGAGTCTACAAGTTCATTTGCCACCAGAGCAGCATCCAGGATCTGCATACCTTCCACAAACGCATTCTGGGAGGACGAAACAGATACGTTAAGAACCTTCTTGAGTCTGTTGGAGAGCACTTTAGAAATAATCTTGTAAATGCTCCCCACGAGACTGATAGGCCTTTAGTCTCTGATACAAAGATCCGCCTTCTTTCTTAAGCACAATAGTAATAAAAGAAGCATTGATACTTCTCTCGAAAGCACCATTCACGTGGAAGTATTCAATGGCTTCCATCAACTCCCCTTTAATGGTGTCCCAACAGAGCTGGAAGAAGGTCAAGGAGAAACCATCAGGCCCGGGGGCCTTATCATCAGCACAACTCGAAACAGCATCGTGCACCTCCTCCTCCTCGAAAGATCTTTCTAGCCACTCACTGTCTCCCTCCCCTATGTGGTTGAACTCTATTCCCCCCAAAAGTAGGCCTCCAACTAACTTCCTCTTTGTATAAGTTCTCATAAAATCCCACTATCGCCCCTTTTACCTCCTTCTCTCCCTCAATCCTCACCCCATCCACAACTAAGGACTCTATGAAGTTTCTCCTTCGATTTGCAACCCCAACCCTGTGGAAAAACTTGGCATTCGAATCCCCCTCCTTTAGCCAGAGCACCCTTGATTTTTGCCGCCAACTAGTCTTCTGAGCTATTGCTAACTCGACTGTTTCCCTCTTAACCTCCCCCAATCTCGCTCTCTCAGATTCATCTAGCTCCCTCGCCCCTTCTCCTCTCTCTAATCCCCCCAATTCATGCGTAAGCTCCCTCATTTTGACCTCTACCCTCCTGAAGACCTCCTTATTCTACCTAATAATATCTCCCTTGAGCAATTTGAGTTTCTTCGACAGACGGAACGAAGGTGACCCTGATACCCCGTAGCTTGTCCACCATTCTTTCACTTTGTCACCAAATCCTGGCACTTTCAACCACATGTTCTTGAATCGGAAGGGAGCACGCACCCCCTCCCTCTGCATCCATCTAGCAAGATAGGCAAATGATCCGAAGTCAGCCTAGGTAAGGGAATCTGCAGCACATTCGGCACCAGCTCATCCCATGAGGGCGATATCAAAAATCTATCAAGTCTAGACCTTGAGTCGAAATCCTCCGCCCTGGCCCAAGTAAACCTTTCCCCTGACAAAGGAAGATCAATGAGAAAGTGATCATTGATGAAATCAGAAAACTCCTCTATGGCGCTCGAAATCAGATTACACCATAATCTCTCCTCCGGGAATCTAATAGTGTTAAAGTCTCCCCCTAGAACCCATGGAATGTCCCATTCCCCCATAATATTGGCCAGTTCTTCCGAGAAAGACACGTTGGACCCTTCCTCTACCGGTCCGTACACTCCCCCAAATCCCCACTCCACCCCACTCACTCTATCTTTGACGAGAGCTGCTAAAGAAAAAGCTCCCTTCCTAATCTTCTTTACCTCCAAGCTTATATCATCCCACATAAGTAGAATGCTCCCGACACTTCCCGCTGTTGGGACCCAGTCATATTTCACCCAACTACCTCCCCAGATGCTTCTCACGATCGCATCTGACAAGACTTCCATTTTGGTCTCCTAAAAACAAACTAGGTTGGCACCCCACTCCCTAACTCCCACTTTGATGATGACCCTTTTGTTTGGGTCATTCATCCCCTCACATTCTACGAAAGAATCTTAACTTCCATAAGTAACAATAGCCTCCATTTCCCCACCCCCCTATCCGAGGTCCCTTTCTCCCTGTCACACACCCGGCCCCTTCTCTGATACACCACTACATTCCCTAAATTATTTTGCTTAACACCTTTACCCAATTCCCTCCCTGCACCTTCGTAAAAAGATTGTTTCTCAATCTCCCTCAACAGTTCTAGCACCCTATCTTCCTTCCCTTCAAAAGAAACACCTAAGAACTTCCCAAAGTTTAATAGTTTTTCCTCCATCGAGAAGGACATATCCCCTTCTCCAATCCGTGACGAAATTGGACATGCGTATTCTGTAAGTAACTTTTCCTTGCCCCTACCGGAGGAATGCAAGACCATAGCATTGCTAGCAATAGGAACTTTAGGTGCCTGGTGGATCTCGTCGTTTTCTTGAGTGGCACCCACCTCTGAAATTGATGCCTCTCTGGCAGGGTATCGTGATGGAGCCCTTGCCAGCATATTAACTGGTATTACTGGCCCGCCACTGGTATTACTGGCAAGCGTAGCAATCTCCCCAGAAGGGGAGGGAGCTTGTATTGTAACCTCAGCACAGCTAAGCACAGGGGGAGATGAGGGGGCGATGGAGCTAGGTCCATTAGAGGCGGGGGGCCGCGGAATAACACCACCACCTTCAACCGGTATTGCCCCTGGAGCAGTGGCCGAAGAGGGGCGCAAGTCACTAGTGCTTGGTGAAGAAATACCACTGTGTGAGGCACTAATGACTGAAGAAGAAGGAGTGACTGCTCCCACATGCTTAGGAGCCTTATCAGACGCAGCTTGATATAATCTGGCCCCCTTAGGATCAATTCTAATAGAATTGAGAAAAGTTGCTGGGCCCATGTGTGTAGGCCCAGTCCTATACTTGATGAAATCTTGCCCGGCCCTATGATAGTTAAAAGAGGACCGACCCATTCTACCTTTCCAGCCCGCATCACTAACCCATTCACGTCTTTTCCTCCTGTTAAAATTTTGTCTTCTCTCAAATTCAAACCTCCCGCCTTTTCTCAATCTAACGTCTGATTCCGGCTCAGTCCACTGATCCGGTGAGCCCTCCCCTCCCCTCAGAGACTGATTACCTCTCCCCTCCCTCCTATTTGACCTTCCCTTTTCTTCCGCCACTATGACAGGCATAAAGATAGGGCGAAATTCAGGGCTCAACCAAACCCTATAACTCAAGTAGCCATCTTCCACCACAGTGGAGACAGGGATTCTGCCCCCTTTCCTCACCACAATCCTCACTCGCGAGAATCTGTAAGCTGCAATTTACATCAATAAAACCCCCACAAATTTTCCCAATCTTTTTGAATAGGTCAAGACACCAAAGATGCACCGGGAGATCCACCATGTTGACCACCAATGATTCGCCGGTGAAACGAGGGTCGAGACACCCATCGTGCTCCACCCATCTGTCTAGCTTTAAGTTCTCATCGAACCACCTGTTTCTTTGACAAGAATTTCTGAAGCTTGAGACTTGTCAACAAAACGAAAGGGATAATGAGTGTCCCCCAGTTGCGATATTTTCAGCCCGTCCTTGACGTTCCATGTCTCTGCTGCCCAGATCCTAACAGCCTCTGGAGAACCAACCCATTTGGAGAAAGACCCAATGAGACTAGATTCCAAGAAACCCTTGCGCCTGAGAGTGTGCTCCTCAGACATCGAGAAGTGCGGCTCCTGCCCTACGTCGAGCTTTCGATGGCATCTTCCCCCAAGTTCTAGGGCTGGCCAAGAGACAGCTTTGATAAAAGACATGTTTTTCAGTTTTCTAGATTCTAAAGAGAAGAAAGAGCTTCTCTCTGTAGAATCCATCATATTCTAAATACGGTTGTCCCAAAAAAGAGGAAGTTAGATCTGGCCGGAAAAATCCTCAATAGTTAGAATATCAGTAATCACAGTGGGTGAAAACAATATATACGAAGGGAGGAAGGTTTTCTGGTACTGAACAAAGGAAACAATCGCTGAAATCTGGGGTTTAATGGCGGGAAAAAGAAAAAGTCGTCAGATTTTGGTGAAACTAAAACGGGAAGGCTCGGAAAAGCCTCGAGAAGAGGCCGCCTGAAGAAAAAAATTTGAAAAGTCGCCGGAAAAAGCCACATGCGCCGGCGCGTGGCTGAGATCTCGCTGGAAAAACAGGCGAGTTGGCCGCGCGTGAGGGCGCGTGAGAACTCGGTTGCCGGAGAACTTCACTGGGGTTTGGACGCGGGAAGCTTGGCTCTTGATGGGGGTGGTGGAGTCTTAGGAAGAAGAAGAGAGAGAAGAGTCTCGGCCATGAAGAGAGGATATATGTTCCGTCATTCCCTATTCCTCACAACTGTTGATTGCAAGGTCTCTCACTCAGACCCCCATTCCTCCCTTGTCTTTCACAGTAGGATTTTTTGGATTATGTTTCCCTTTTCTAAATTTGTTAGGTTATATTTCTTAAGCTAATGAATTAACATTTTGGTCTCCATCTTCATTTGTTTGTGCTCTCAAACATACTATAGGCTCATGATCAAGGCTCTTAAATATTCATTTATGAAAATCTATTTCTTCTACGTGTAGGATTTCAATGCTTTAATGGCTTCTTTGGATGTACGTGGAATTAGAGAATCACATTTGCATTCAATGCTTCAAAATATTGAAGCAACTTTCAAGGAAACTTCTAGGAGGTATGTGTACACTGAAGCTAAAGTTTCAAATCTCGTCAAAGCGGATACTTCTGAAACAGTACCTAGCAATGATTGTTGTTCAAAAACCGGTAGCCCTAAAAGCACAATCTGCATCTCAAACTGCGAAACACCAGAACCTTCAACTTCCTTTCTTATTGGGATTGGGAGGAACAAAATGGAGAACTCTGATGCCTTGAGTAGATATGCAGATCTAGAGAAGTGGATGTGGGAAGAATGTGTTAATACCCAGTTTTTATGTGCAAGGAAGTATGGAAAGATGAGATGTGAAACGTTGATCAGTATTTGTAATAATTGCCATGACACGTACTTCTTGGAAGATAACCACTGTCATTGTTGTCATACGACATTCAGTCTAGCAAAGACTTCATGTTTTATGGAGCATGTAGCTCAATGCAAAGACAAATTGGAGGATCTATTTCGGCCTCTTATCTCAGACTCAGCACCTCCTCTTCGAATTAGATTGCAAAGAGCACAGTTAGCTTCAATGGAGGTAACATACTCTTTTCTACTATCAGATCTGGTTGCGCTCTCCCATATTGACTTCTGAACAAACATATTACTTGTGACTTCATCAGTATGCGCTTTTGATTTAACGGAAGGTGATATTTGCTTTATAGGCCTGCATTCCTCCTGAAGCTCTTGAGCCTGTTTGGTCAGAGGTATATCGAAGATCCTGGGGTTTGAAGTTGCATATTGCTTCAGCAGCTGGTGACCTACTTCAGGTCCTCTGTTTGTCGATAATCTGTTTTTGACACATTGGACTTGCTGATCATTCTTATCAACTTACCAAAATATACAGAGATCTCTTCATAAAAAAAGAGAGAATATTTACGGAGAGACATAATAATTACCGAGACTCACTGCTTAAGCATCAATAATGAAAAGCACACCCTATGTGACCTTATTGTTGTCTTTTCCTTTCTATCATTGGGTTCTTCTAGCACATTTACCGTAGAAGTTCTCTAAATCTGAATGCAATGTTGTTAACCACCTTTTCCTGTTTGTATCTCTTAGATTCTGACGTTGTTGGAAGATTCTATCAAAAGGGAGTATTTAATGTCAGATTATGAAACTACAACTGAGTTGTTGGGTGCTGTTAGCAACTCCAATCTAGACAGGATGGCGGTGTTACCTTGGGTTCCTCACACGACATCTGCTGTTGCACTAAGGCTTATGGAACTTGATTCCTCCCTCTGTTATACGCAGCGACAGAAAGCTGATTCTCTAAAAGACAAAGAATCTGCAAATTTCACTGTAAGCATCTCTTTCTGATGTACTGACGTAAAAGATAGCTGCTTATCAGATTTCAGGGATGTTTGCGCTTAAAATGCATGTGTAATTTTATTATAAAGATTTCATTTCTCTTGCACGCCTCCAGAATACAGCTGATGAAACATTCCCCTCATTTGAATTACATGGTAATGTTTTAAATTACACCAAATGTATCCTAATGATGGTCTATGCTTTACTGGTTTTGGCTTCCAAATTTCTTTTAAAAGGTTTAGCTCTGTGGAGGACGTTAGCATCTGATTCTGCTTTTTAAAGGACCCACTTTGTTTTGGCACTAAATAATAATTTTGGACTCTTAGCTTGCATGCTTCAAATCAATGAGCTAGCGGTTCCTTTCCTGCTTTAGAGCGTGTTGCATCTCTAAATTTTTCAAGCTTCTGCTGGTTGGCTTCATTTACACGTTTGAATCTTTCCCTATATGCCTCAGACGCTTAAAACAAATTATGCTGATATGAAGAGAGTTGCGGGGATTATATCTGCTGAAGCTCCTCTTGAATATGAAAATCTAGAACCAGATTTCTCAGTTAAGGTAGGAGGCAGACATGGTAATTCAGGACAGGGTCGTAATCATGTAAGAGGAGCTCATAGTCGTGTCCATGGAGGCAGATTTCAGAGGAAAATCAGTGCATCCAAATCTGAATCTGCTCAGAGAACTTCTACAAAGAACAGTGGCAGATTTGACCACCTCCCAGCCTGGAAAAGTCGAGACCGTGGAAAAGCACGACGTAAAAGAGGTCGTCGCTCTGTTCGTAATAGGCAAAAGCCAGTCAAGAATGTCGAAAATGCTGCTGTAGAGAAAGTGCCCATCCCCAGTCAGCAAAATTGGAAAGAAGATGAAGAAACAGCAGCAGATCAATTTGAGGCACCTGATAATGACAGCGATCCTGGAACATCAGGAACTGAAGATGATAATGGTCAAGCAACCGGTGATGATTATGAAAATTTAATGGCTGATGACTATGGTACTGAACCTGCCGATGGAGATGATGTTGATGATTACGAGGATGACCATGATGAAGAGGATGAGGAAGATGGATTGGCCGATGAAAATGTCCAAAGATACTTTGATGCCGAGTCTGAGGAAGAAGGGAATAGATTGATGGATGGAGAACTTGTTGAAAACCCAAATAAAGATTCAGAATCATCATCTGAGTATAGTGATTGAGAACAGTTCATGAACACTGCAGTAGTCACTAGAAGTTAAACCCAGAGGGCATTTTGGTTTCATTTCTCCTAATGAGCGCGAAAGAGAGGAAGGTCCATGGATAATTCAATGCAGTTCTTCGATCAGCGCTGTTGTTGGGAGCTACAGAATACGCCCGTCAAGAATCCATAATGTTGTTGTGGAAGCATCATTAGTTCTATTCCAACTGTTAATAGTCAGTATGTAACTTGAAAATAGTACAGTAGTTGGAGTTCCTCTTACCCTAACATATGTATCACATCACGTGTAATCTAATGTGGCAATATATTTGGCGTTCTTTGGCCATTCATGTGTTGTCTCCTTTCCAGTTCCATTTTCCTTGAAGCTACTGATCTGACCAAATAATATACGATGCTGGGTAAGGAAAACTAGGGGATCGATTTTTTGAATGTGCACGTTCCAAGTGTGGCCTGGCTTCAACCAAAGATATCTTGTGTGGCAATCAAGTCGTTTCTTAGTATGGTTGATCATGTCTTGTGTGAATTAATATTACTAGTCTCGGTTAAAGATGAAGTAAAAGAGCAAATGAAGTGCATAGTTGAACTGATTACAAGGTCCAAAAATGGAGCAAAGTAACATAGGTTATAACAAGGTAAGTAAGGATGCCATAGTCATTCTATAATGCTACTATAAGTTGATATATAAATGATTAAATCCCTGACAAACTCTACTGCATAAGTTTTCAAAATAGTATCACCTGGGGCTGGATTTGAGCTTTATAGCTAGCTGTCATAAACAAACACATGGAGACCAGAATATAAGGCTAATCACAAAGACTAGTTGTTGCGAAAATGGCACTCGAATACCAGACAGCTCCATCTCAATGCATGAGTATTCTAGTTGAGATTGTAAGAATGCTTGCGTCAAGCAACACTAGATAGACTCTCAACATACTTGCTCAAGAAGAATGAATCTTTCCTACCATGGATACCAAGATACTTAAATTCCTTGCTCTCGGGAATCGGGATCATATGATAGAAGATCCCCAACCCACTTCTCTACCAGAAATAACCCAATAGCATGTGAAATCCCACTCTTCAAAACCATAAACAAATTTCTCTGTCCGGGGCTCCATTTTACCATAGTCGGGAAGTGGTGGAGGTCGAGCATTAAGGTTTTAAGTTTAGGAGGTAGTTATGCATATTTCTATGGCGCACCAGAGTGAGGCTAGTCTGTTGGTTAATGTTGAGTTCACACTACTCTTTCGTTCCTCCTAGTGCCGGGCTTTATCTACTGGTTATTATTTTGCTTTTCATCTATTTTCTGGTTCTTGTGATGCTTTTTCTTTTCTATGATTTTTATTGATGATACTGATATATTGACTTTTTTCGTCTTCTTCTTGAAAGGTCAAGGTAGATAGAGTAGTGTTCTTTTTTCTTGGGTCTGGTGGAGAGGTGGCGGAGGAGGAGAAGTTGCCAGAAAAGACGTTCAGTGGCGACATTCTAGTCGCCACAAAAGGATTTTACTTTTCGTGGCAGTTTGGGTCGCCGCTGAAGCGGCCTTTTATTTTTTGTTTATTTATAATAAAATGCAATAGCCAGTTGTTTTCCCACTAATTTCCCAAAAACTTTAAAATTATAAATAAACACCACCAAATGCTCTTAAACAAAATTCTATAGAAAGTTTTCATTATCAAATAGTTTATTCAACAAAGTATGCAATGCTCCATAATCCATTGTAATTGTATATACACATGGAAAGAAAAAAAGGGAAATCAAAAACCTACTTGTTGAAGAACCTTATATATCCCTGCTATTTTAAGAGAATGCAAAGGATCATATCTTTAAACTATTCCAATATTTTCAAACTACTCCAATGTCTTCAAACTAGGGATGGCAACGAGGTGGGGCGGGGCGGGGCGGGGCGGGGCGGGGTTATAGGATATGCGGGTGCAGGGCGGGACGGGTTCAAACATCTTTTAACAAAATGTACGCGGGGCGGGGCGGGGCGGGGCGGGGCGGGTTGCAGTTGTGATCGTGCTGGATGTTTTCTGAATATTTCCTCACTTGTTTGGTTGGATGATTCTTTCCAAAAGGTTTGTAGCTTGAAACTTATCAAAAGTTTATTTTCTTTTTCTTTCTGAAAATAGAGCAAAATTCGAGTAAATTTCATGGATGGTCGTTCAATTTTGTGTTCATTACGCAAAAGTCATTTTTCTTCTTTTTATTACATAAAAATTATTCAACTTTGTGTTTATTACTAAAAAGTCACTTTTCTTTCTTTTGTTATACAAAAATTATTTTACTTTGCTCTATTTATCACAAAAGTCATCTTGGCCAGATTTTATAATAGTTTTACTTGAAAAGTCTATTACGTCCTTGACATTATAAATCACCTTCTATATTATATACTATATAACATATTATTACGTAGATATTTTACTTATAATTAAAAATACTTTAAATTATTTTATTTATTATTTTTATAATATATCCATACATTTAAATTTTTTATGGCACTCAATTTGTTTAATCATATTCAAACATGAACATATTTTAAATATAGAAATGATAAAAAAATATTTATTTTTTAATGTTTATTTAAAATAATAAAAATAGATTTGTTTAACAAATGATAGTTTTTCTATAGTCAATAAAATTTTTAAAAGAAGTTTCAAAGATATTTGTGTTTAATATTAAGTTTTTTAAAGTTTTATCTGTTAATATTATTTATTTGAAAGTGTTAATTTGATGTGTCATTTTGCTAAATGTAGGTATTTTATTTATTAAATTAATGGGTATGGCTTGACTAATAAATCAATGAGCTTTGATATTTTAATTTTGTTACACATATTTCATTAAGCATGATTAAGAACGTGGACTTGAGATTTGTTCACGGTAATATTACTAACAAATTTAATAATGCTATTTATATATCTTGAAATTAATATTAAGAAAAATTAAATGTACGAATATATTATAAAAATAATATTAATTTATTTTAATTATAACTAAAATATCTGGGTAAAAGTATATTATATGAGGTATTACATAAATGAGGAATTTATAATGTCAAGGGCATAATAGACTTTTCAGGTGAAATGTTTATAAAATATGGTCAAAGTGATTATTGTGTTAACTAGAGTATAGTAAAATAATTTTTGTATAACAAAAGAAAGAAAAATGACTTTTGGGTAATGAACACAAAATTGAATGATTTTTACGTAACAAAAGTGACTTTTGGGTAATGAATACAAAGTTAAATGACCACCCATGAAATTTAATCGCAAAATTCTTAAAATAATAACTACCAAAAACTTAATCAAAAGCTTATTTCTGAAATGTTATTCCAAAAAATTATTCAAACAACCCCTGTATACGAAAATCATTAGTCCTATGATTAGCAGCCCAGAATTTCGAAGATTTTGTGGTAACAAAACGTAGGAAAAGTTGACCAACGTGAAATATTCCTGTATAATTATTAATTAGACTGCAACTTAATTTTAGTGTTAATTACTACAATCACAGTACATATCACAAAGATTGCAAATCATAGTCCAAAAGTTTTTTACAGTTTGTTGTCAAAAAGCCTTTAAAAGAAAAGTAAGATTTCTCATCATCTGAGTAAAAATATCTACTAATTAAATGCTAAAAAGGGAAAAAAAATTATTTAAGTTGGCGGGTTTATGCGGGGGCGGTGCGGGACGGGTTGAAAACAGAAAAATTTGCTATGTGGGGCGGGGCAGGGATGGGCGGGGAGGTTGAATCTTTGCGGGTTAAAACTGAACCCGCCCCGCAACCACCCCGCCCCACCCCATTGCCATCCCTACAGTTCAAACTACTACCTGAGCAACTTTGTCCATGCTATTAAAAGAACAAAGAAGAACATTAATGTATCCATGTGTACAAAAACATTGGAGGTAAAGAATGATGAATTTGAGTCAATAATTTGAAAATGTAATCATATCATCTTGCATTGTGTAAAACATGCATTGAATTAAGACAAGATGTTATAGCCAATAATACTGATGGGCTCAACGTGGAAAGTGGGTTGCAAGAGAAATTGGCAACTGGGCTATAAGATATGCCAAGAAGAAGTCAGAGAACAAGAAAACCAACCTAAAAGTTGGTTGATTGCGTTGGAGTGCTGGCTAAGGAGTTGATTACGTTTGGAGTGCTGGCTAAGGACTTAGTGTACAAGGCATCATAGTATTAGTATTGGGAACCGTATCCAGTATATATAGAATAGTACAAGTAGTGGAAAGGAGGTTAAAAGTCGTTAAGAAATTTCATCTCCCTTTATGGTCTGTGGCTCTGTTTCCTCTCTCTTGTTTCTTTCTGTCTATCTCTATCTGTATTTCCTTATTTTTGTAGCAGCAAGTGTCCCCTAACCTTATTGTACTGGTATTTCTATTTGAATCAATACAACAATGCTTGCTTTGCTCAACAATTCATAATATTTTGGTACTTTCATTGTTTATCTTTCATGGGTGATCCAAAACATTCCATGACTGACCCTTCACAGTCCACACCTGGCCGTAGCTCCATTCCATTGTCGGACATGGAAGCTTTTTGTTCGGTTGTGGAATCAAATCAACGTTTTATGCAGGAAATGGTGTCTCATATGGCAGCCTTAACAGCTCATCTTAGGCCAACAGTTGGTGTTCCTTCTCAGATTACGGCATCGGGTGCCATCGCTCCTGCGTCTACTGCTAGTGGTGCATCGCCTCTTCTCCATCACAAACGTGCTTCGATTGAGATAAGTCATTTTCATGGAGATAACCCAGAGGCTTGGGTATTCCAGGTTGAGTGTTATTTTAATTTTTGTTCCATTGATGAGTATGAGAAGCTCATTGTAACTTCCTGTTATCTCGACGGTGAGGCCCTTGAGTGGTTCCGATGGCTACATCGTAACAAGCAATTGGTCGACTAGGACCATTTTTCTGAAAAAGTGGTCATTCGTTTTAAGGAGCGGTAAATTCTGGGTCCCGAAAGCCGTATAACAAAGCTGCAGCAATCCACCACTGTCGCTGATAATTAAGCTCGATTTGAGGCCTTATAAAATGAAACGGTAAGTGTTTCCGATCACTGGTTGATACAGACATTTCTTTCTGGGCTTAGGCCTGATATCCAGTTCTCAGTAGTGGCTCATAACCCTACCACCTTAGACCAAATAATTTCCCTGGCCCATACCCATGAAAAACGAATTAATTGTGAAAAATAGCCTACTTATTCTAAGCCATCATACACTAAATATCAGCCCATTTTGCCCACCTTACCATCCACAACCCTTGTTCCCTTTCGCTCCACGTCCAAATCCTCAAACACTGAGCTGCATCTGAAACATCTCTCACCACCGGAAGCGCAACAACAACGTGAAAATGGGCTTTGCTATTACTGCGATGAACACTTTTCACCGGGTCATAAATTTAAAACATTACCTCAGCTTCTTCTATTAGAAGATGGTCCTTTGGATCCTAACATTCCTCCAGATTCCTTTGTTACAGAAGAAATTTTAGCAGAGGAATTACAATGTCTCGAGGTCCAGCAGCACTCTACGATTTCATATCATGCATTGGTAGGTGGGAATTCCTCTACTACACTGCATTTTAAAGGTGAAATTAATGGTTCTCATGTCCATGTCCTCGTGGATGGGGAAAGAACAGATAACTTTATTCAACCCCGTGCTGCTAAGTTTTTGAATTTAAAGGTGGAAACCACACCTCGATTTTCGGTGGTAGTTGACAATGGCCAAAGGCTTCCTTGTTCGGGAATAGTACAGAATGTGAAGTTGTTGGTCCAGTAATATAGCTTGATTTTGGGTCTTTATGTCTTGGATTTATATGGTGCGGAAGTAGTTTTAGGGGTATCTTGGTTAGCCACATTAGGTCCGGTGGTTACCGACTATCATGAGCATATCTTCAACTTTTCCCTTGGTGGGAATCATTACAGATGTAATGGGGAACCACCCATTGACGTTCAACCAGTCCAATTACAGAGTATTCGATGATTGGAAGAAGTGGATGGCATAGCATGTTATTACCGGCTTGAGTTAGTAGCTGATACGGCACCTACAACTCTAAATTATCCTGCGGAATTGTCGTCTCTACTTCATACTTTCAAAGATATTTTCTGTTAACCGCAAGGTTTAACTCCATCTAAACCTCAAGATCGTGCAATTCACTTGCAGCCTCAAACATGTCCAGTGAATGTGAAACCGTACAAATATCCCTATTTTCAAAAGCAATTGATGGAATAACTTTTCTCTCAGATGTTGAAGAAAGGAGTGATTCAGCCTAACACTAGTCCCTTCTCTTCTCTAGTATTCTTAGTGCGCAAAAAGGATGGCACATGGAGATTTTGTGTGGATTATCGCGCCCTAAATGCTATCACCGTAAAGGATCGTTTCCCTATCCCAACCATTGATGAGTTGTTTGATGAGCTTCATGACGCGAGGTATTTTTCAAAATTAGATTTATTATCAGGCTATCACCAAATTCATGTCCGACCCAAAGATGTACCAAAAATAGCATTTTGAACTCATGAGGGCCATTATGAGTTATTAGTCATGCCCTTTGGGTTATCCAATGCTCCGTCAATATTTCAGGCCACCATGAATACAGTGTTTAGGCCACATCTTCGACGATTCGTTTTAGTATTCTTCGACGATATTCTAGTTTACATTGTATCATGGGAATTACACTTGGAGCACTTGCCTTTGGTTCTCCAACTACTAAGAGACCATCAGTTGGTGGCAAAAAGAGTCTAAGTGCTTGTTTGGGCAAGACCTGATTGATTATTTAAGGCATATGATTTCAGCAAATGGCTTGGCAATAGATCCCACAAAAATTCAGGCCATCTTGCAATGGCTAGCCCTCGAAATGTGAAAGAGATTCCTAGTTTTTGGGCTTTGCGTGCTATTACCGGAGATTTATTCGTTAGTATGCTACCATTGCTGGACCTTTGACAGATTTGATTCACAAGGAACCCTTCCAGTGGAACAAACATGCACAGGTTGCTTTTGAGACACTCAAGCAGGCTTTAGGATCCACTCCAGTCCTTGCCCTTCCAGATTTTTCATTGGAATTTCATCTTGAAACAGATGCATCCGGTATGGGCGTCGGAGTTGTTCTTTCTCAAAAAGGACACCCTATCGCTTACTACAGTCACAAACTATGTCCTTGTATGTGCAAAGCATCCACATATCATAGGGAGATATTTGCCATAACTCAAGCTGTCAGCAAATGGAGGCATTATCTCCTAGGAAGGCGATTCACAATTTATACCGATCAACAGTCTTTGAAAAATTTGACGAATCAATTGATTCAAATTCCAGAGCAATAACAATGGTTAAGCAAGTTGGTGGGGTATGATTTCAAGATACTTTACAAGCTCGGGAGGAATAACTTAGTTGCGGATGCTTTGTCACGGACTCCCGAAGCCTCATTCCTAGCTATTTCAGGTCGCAAATTTGATATTGTCACTAAATTGGAGCGCGAAAAACAGTCTCATCCTGAGCTTTTAGCAGTGCAACAATTAGTGCAAAATTCCACAAATGGAGCAGCTGACTATTCTTTTCGTGATGGACTGCTACTCTGTCGAGGGCATTTGGTGGTTCCTTCTGATTCTACCCTTCGTTTGTAGTTACTTGGTGAATTACATTCTTCCTTGGTTGGAGGTCATGAAGGGGTCGCACACACTTTCCACCGCCTTTCCTCCAATTTCTTTTAGAAGGGAATGCGAAAAGATGTTCAAGCCTTTGTGGTTTCGTGTCAAGTTTGCCAACAGATGAAAGATCAGTTGAAGCAACCTGCTGGACTATTACAACCATTACCAATCCCTGATCTGGTGTTTGAAGAGACCACAATGGATTTTATCACTTGTTTGCCGAGCTCTAAAGGAAAGGCTACCATTATGACTATTGTGGAAATATTATCGAAATATGCTCACTTTATCGCTCTTCCTTCCACCTTCACTGCTCAAACTGTCATCATGGCTTTTGTCTCAGAAATTGTTCGACTTCATGGCCATCCAAAAATCATAATCACTGATCGTGATCCGAGGTTAATGAATTCTTGTTGGAATGAGAATCATAGGTTGCAAGGCACCACATTGTCAATGAGTTCGGCGTATCACCCTCAGACCGATGGACAATCGGAAGCGTTAAATAGGTGTGTCAAACAATATTTACGTTGTTTTGTATCTAACAACCCCCGTGAATGGTTTTCCCTTTTGACTTGGACGGAATATTAGTATAACACGGGTTATCAGACATCGGCGGGCATGACTCCTTTTCAGGTTATTTATGGTCGTGAGCCCCCTACTTTGGTATTTTATGCCTTGGGAAGTAGCTCCAATGATCTGTTAGAAATTTTTTTGTTGCAGCATGATGAAGTGATGGAACGTTTGAAGCACAACTTTGCCAAGACTCAACAGAAAATGAAAGAGTATGCTGATAGAAAGTGTGAGCATGTTGAGTTCGTGGTGGGTGATTGGGTATATGTAAAGTTGAAGCCCTATCGACAACATTCCACGCGACTTCAATGACACCATAAATTGGGACGATGCTATTTTGGACCTTTCAAGGTACTGAAGCGGGTGGGCTTGGTGGCTTACAAGTTAGAATTGCCTGAGGAAGCAAGAATACATCATGTGTTTCATGTTTTGATATTGCGCAAGTGTGTTGGAACCCCTGAAAATTAAGTCACACCCTTACAACTTTAAAATAATACGCAATAGATAAACTCGAACCTTGAGGACAAGGTTCAATCTGGAGAAGGGGTATTGTTATAGCCAATATATTGATGGGCTTAATGTGGAAAGTGGGCTGCAAGAGGAATTGGAAACTGGTCTAGAAGATTTGCCAAGAAGAAGTCAGAGAATAAGAAAACCAACCCAAAAGTTGGTTGATTACGTTTGGAGTGCTGGCTAAGGAGTTGATTACATTTGGAGTGATGGCTAAGGACTTGGTGTACAAGGCATCATAGTATTAGTATTGGGGAATATATCTAGTATATATAGAATAGTACAAGTAGTGGAAAGGAGGTTAAAAGTTGTTAAGAAATTCCCTCTCCCTCTGTGGTCTGTGGCTCTGTTTCCTCTCTCCTGTTTCTTTCTATCTATCTCTATCTGTATTTTCTTATTTTTGTATCAGCAAATATCCCCTAACCTTATTGTACTGGTATTTCTATTTGAATCAATACAACAGTGTTTGCTTTGCTCAACAGTTCAATATATTTTGGTGCTTTCGTTGTTTATCTTCCATAGGTGATCCAAAACATTCCATGGCTGACCCTTCACAGTCCACTCCTGACTGTAGCTCCATTCCGTCATCGGACATGGCATCGTTTCGTTCGGTTGTGGAATCGAATCAATGTTTTTATGTAGGAAATAGTGTCTCAGATGGCAGCCTTAATTACTTATCTTAGGCCAACATTTGATGTTCCTTCTCAGATTACGGCGTTGGGTGCCATCGCTCTTTCGTCTACTGCTAGCTCCGTCACAAACGTGCTTTGATTGAGATAAGTCATTTTCATAGCGATAACCCAGAGGCTTGGGTCTTCTAGTTTGAGCGCTATTTTAATTTTTGTTCCATTGATGAGAATAAGAAGCTCACTGTGGCTTCCTTTTATCTCGACGGTGAGGCCCTTGAGTGGTTCTGATGGCTGCATCATAACAAGCAATTGGTCGACACGGACCATTTTGCTAAAAAAATGGTCATTCGTTTTAAGAAGCGGCAAGTTCTGGGTCCCGAAGGCCATTTAGCAAAGCTACGGCAATCCACCATCGTCGCTGATTATCAAGTTCGATTTGAGGCCTTATCAAACGAAACAGTAAGTATTTCCGATCACTGGTTGATACAGATATTTCTTTCTGGGCTTAGGCCTGATATCCAGTCCTCAGTAGTGGCTCATAACCCTACCACCTTAGACCAAACAATTTCCCTGGCCCATACCCATGAACAACAAATTAATTGTGAAAAGGGCCCACTTATTCTAAGCCATCATACACTAAATCTCAACCCATTTTGCCCACCCCACCATCCACAGCCCTTGTTTCCTTTCACTCCACGTCCAAATCCTCAAACACTAAGTTGCCTCTCACTAACGGAAGCGCAATAACGACGTGAAAAGGGGCTTTGCTATTACTGCGATGAACGCTATTCACCGGGTCACAAATATAAAACATTACCTCAGCTTATTCTATTAGAAGAGGGTCCGTTGGATCCTAACATTGCTCTAGATTCCTTTGTTACAAATGAAATTTTAGCTGAGGAATTACAATGTCTCGAGGTCCAGCAGCACTTTACGATTTCATATCATGCATTGACAGGTAGGAATTCCTCCACTACCCTGCGTTTTAAAGGTGAAATTAATGGTTCTCATGTCCATGTGGATGGGGGAAGCACAGATAACTTTATTCAATCCCGTGCTGCTAAGTTTTTGAATCTAAAGGTGGAAGCCACACCTCGATTTTCGGTTATAGCTGGCAGTGGTCAAAGGCTTCCTTGTACGGGAGTAGTAAGAAATATGAAGTTGTTGGTCCAGGAATGTAGCTTGATTTTGGACCTTTATGTCTTGGATTTAAATGATGCGGAAGTAGTTTTAGGGGTATCTTGGTTAGCCACATTAGGTCCGGTGGTTACTGACTATCATGAGCGTATCTTCGATTTTTTCCTTGGTGGCAATTGTTACAGATGAAATGGGGAACCACCCATTGACGTTCAGCCAGTCCAATTACAGAGTATTCGACGATTGGCAGAAGTGGATGGCATAAAATGTTATTACCGGCTTGAGTTAGTAGCTGATATAACACCCGCAACCCTAAATTATCTTGCGAAATTTTAGTCTCTACTCCATACTTTCAAAGATATTTTCTGTAAACCGCAAGGTTTAACTCCATCTAAACCTCAAGATCATGCAATTCACTTGCAGCCTCAAGCAGGTCCAGTGAATGTGAAATCGTACAGATATCCTTATTTTCAAAAGTAATTGATGGAACAACTTGTCTCTGAGATGTTGAAGGAAGGAGTGATTCGGCCTAGCACTAGTCCCTTCTCTTCTCCAATATTGTTACTGCGCAAAAAGGACAACACATAGAGATTTTGTGTGGATTATCGCGCCCTAAATGCTATAACCTAAAGGATTGTTTCCCTATCCCGACCATTGATGAGTTGTTTTATGAGCTCCATGGCGCGAGGTATTTCTCAAAGTTAGATTTATTATCAGGCTATCACCAAATTCGTGTCCGACACAAAGATGTACCAAAAACAGTAATTCGAACTCATGAGGGCCATTATGAGTTCTTAGTCATGCCCTTCGGGTTATCCAATGCTCCGTCAATATTTCAGGCCACCATGAATAAGGTGTTTAGGACACATCTTCGACGATTCGTTTTAGTATTCTTCGACAATATTCTAGTTTACAGTGGATCATGGGAATTACACTTGGTTCTCCAACTACTGAGAGACCATCAGTTGGTTGCAAAAAGAGTCGAAGTGCTTGTTTGGGCAAGACCAGACTGATTATTTAGGGCATGTGATTTAAGCAAATAGCTTGGTAGTAGATCCTACTAAAATTCAAGCCATCTTGCAATGGCCTAGCCCTCGAAATATGAAAGAGATTCATAGTTTTTTGGACCTTGCGGGCTATTACCGGAGATTTATTCGTCAGTATGCTACCATTGCTGGACCTTTGACAAATTGTCTTTGCAAGGAACCCTTCCAGTGGAACGAACAGGCACAGGTTGCTTTCGAGACACTCAAGCAGGCTTTAGGATCCACTCTAGTCCTTTCCCTTCCAGATTTTTCATTAGAATTTCATCTCGAAACAGATGCATCCGGTACGGGCGTTGGAGCTTTTCTTTCTCAAAAGGGACACCCTATCACTTACTACAGTCACAAACTATGTCCTCGTATGTGCAAAGCATCCACCTATCATAGGGAGATGTTTGCCATAATTCAAGCTGTCAGCAAATGGAGGCAGTATCTCCTAGGAAGGCGATTCACAATTTATACCGATCAACAGTCTTTGAAAAATTTGACGAATCAAGTGATTCAAACTCTAGAGCAACAACAATGGTTAAACAAGTTGGTGGGGTATGATTTCAAGATACTTTACAAGCCCGGAAAAATTAACTTGGCTGCTGATGCTTTGTCACGGACTCCTGAAGCCTCATTCCTAGCTATTTCAGGTCACATATTTGATATTGTCAGTGAATTGCAGCGGCGAAAATTAGTCTCATCCCGAGCTTTTAGCAGTGCCACAGCTAGTGTAAAATTTCACAAATGGGGCAGGTGATAACTCTTTTCGTGCTGGGCTGCTACTCTTTCGAGGGTGTTTGGTGGTACTTTCTGATTCTACCATTCGTTTGCAGTTGCTTGGTGAATTTCATTCTTCCTTGGTTGGTGATCATGCAGGGGTTGCATGCACTTTCCACCGCCTTTCCTCCAATTTCTTTTGGAAGGGAATGCGAAAAGATGTTCAGACCTTTGTGGCTTCGTGTCAAGTTTACCAACAGATGAAAGATCAATTGAAGCAACAAGTTGGACTGTTACAGCCATTACTAATCCATGATCTGGTTTTTGAAGAAATCACCATGGATTTTATCACTTGTTTGCTGAGCTCTAATGGGAAGGCCACCATTATGACTATTGTGGACAGATTATCGAAATATGCTCACTTTATCGCTCTTCCTTCCACCTCCACTGCTCAAACTGTCATCATGGCTTTTGTCTCAGAAATTGTTCGACTTCATGGCCATCCAAAAATCATAATCACTGATCGTGATCCGAGGTTCATGAATTCTTTTTGGAAGGATATTCATAGGTTGCAAGACACTATATTATCAATGAGTTCGGCGTATCACCCTCAGACCGATGGACAATCTAAAGTGTTAAATAGGTGTGTCAAATAATATTTACGTTATTTTGTGTCTGACAGCCCGTATGAATTATTTCCCCTTTTGCCTTGGGCGGAATATTGGTATAACACAGCTTATCAGACATCGGCGGGCATGACTCCTTTTCAGGTTCTTTATGGTCGTGAGCCCCTACTTTGGTACGTTATGCCTTGGGAAGCAGCTCCAATGATCTGTTAGAAAATTTTTTGTTGCAGTGTGGTAAAGTGATGGAACTTTTGAAGCACTACCTCGCCAAGACTCAACGGAAAATGAAAGAGTATGCGTATAGAAAACGTGAGCATGTTGAGTTCGTGGTGGGTGATTGGGTATATGTAAAGTTGAAGCCCTATCGACAACATTCCACGCGACTTCAATGACACCATAAATTGGGACGATGCTATTTTGGACCTTTCAAGGTACTGAAGCGGGTGGGCTTGGTGGCTTACAAGTTAGAATTGCCTGAGGAAACAAGAATACATCCTGTGTTTCATGTTTCGATATTGCGCAAGTGTGTTGGCACCCCTAAAAATTAAGTTACACCCTTACAATTTCAAGATGATACGCAATAGATAAACTCGAACCTTGAGGACAAGATTTAATTTGGAGATGGGGGTATTGTTATAGCCAATAATACTGATGGGCTCAATGTGGAAAGTGGGCTGCAAGAGGAATTGGCAACTGGGCTATAAGATCTGCCAAGAAGAAGTCAGAGAATAAGAAAATCAACCCAAAAGTTGGTTGATTACGTTTGGAGTACTGGCTAAGGAGTTGATTACGTCTGGAGTGCTAAGGATTTGGTGTGCAAGGCATCATAGTATTAGTATTGGAGATCATATCTAGTATATATAGAATAGTACAAGTAGTGGAAAGGAGGTTAAAAGTTGTTAAGAAATTCCCTCTCCCTCTATGGTTTGTGACTTTGTTTCCTCTCTCCTGTTTCTTTTTGTTTATCTCTTTCTGTATTTCCTTATTTTTGTAGCAGCAAGTGTCCCCTAGTATTTTTATTTGAATTAATACAACAGTGTTTGCTTTGCTCAACGGTTCATAACACAAGAGCTGCAAATCATGGGAGAAGGTGCAGCAGCAAAAACTCGTCCTGTTTACCTTTACACCTTACACCTTGAATTGCAGTTGCAAGGTTGTACTTTATAAGACTTATACTATTATTTCTAATGTGCCATAAATAAGAACTTTGAACTTCCCTTTACCTGTATGCTTTCAACGTTTATTCCAGAAATTCATTACTCAAAACAAGCTTAAATTAAATCAACAATTAATATAGGCTTAATACATAGCCAGCCCCTTAAACTTGGCTCTGATTTTCACTTAGACACCTCAACTAACAGCGTCTCCCATCAAACACTTAGTACTACATTTAAACTGTACCTATTAGATACATACAACTTATGTGGCACAATGCGTGTACAAACACTTCTTCTAGGAGCGTGAGACTCCAAAATTTTTATTTTTCAGTCTTTGTTTCTCCTCCCCTAATCGCACATTAGTTTTCCACATTTACTATTTTAACAGTCACCGCCTCCATTAACAACTATATCGGACATCGTTTTCCTCTTCAATCTTCACCTACGGATGTTTCTTCTCAATGTTGCCTTTGCTGGTGTATTATTAGGTGCGACATTTGTAATTTATAAAGGCAGGAAGCACTATGGAAGATGCAACATTCTTGAAAAACTTTAAAGAAGTAATAATGAAATCTGTAAAAAATACCAAAACATTTAATGGCAAAAGATGAAAAAGATTGTGATGGTTTGCTTCTGCAATTGAGGTCTAAAATGCCCATCGATTCCCTACATGCTTTCTGTAGGGAAAAAAAATAGTTACTACCGGAGTTAACCGGAGAAGATGACCGGAAAACACCATTTTTGCTGCCGACCTCAGCTCCCTCCATCACTACCTCGCCATCACCATCATTCGTCTCAGCTTACACACCTCGCCATCGAGCAACCTTCATTCATTTTACTTTTTTTCTTCTGATGTTTTATTTACTTATTTTGCTCAAAAGCTTTTTTTATTCAAAAGCCACATGGCGCTTTTTCATTTGTTAGTTTTGCCATGTCAGGCGCGTGAACTCCACCCATTATATTTTTTGTATTGGTTAGTCATGAGGGTTTGATAGGTACAAATTGACTGATGTTAAAGTGTTTAATTGGAACAAGAGTGTTAAAAGTGAAATTTGATGCCAACTTTAGGACTCTATATGTATTTGGCCATTAATATATAAAGAAAACAATACGTAGTTCTTAATTTGCAACTTTGTACAGCTGCTTATGATCTCATGTTAGTAGTAAAGGATTGTGGTTGTGGATAAGATCTGGAGCTTTTCAGCTTATAGGCATTTAGACGGACCTGTTAATATTCTTCTGGTTACGACTTACCATACAAATATTTCATGAAATATATTCTTTTTTATACTTTTCTTTAATGAACAACTTGATTTTAATTCAACTAGCCGGCTAGAATACAAATGTACGTACGTACCAAGGCCCCGTACGATAAGAAACTAATTAAGGGCAGTCCAGTTGGGTCCGGGGAAGGATCGGACTACAAGGGTCTATTGTACACACTACTAAAAATCTGCTAAAAACCGACCAAATATTTCCGACAAACGTTGATCGGTCAAAAAAAGCGATCAAAAACCGTCCAGGTTGGACGGAAACTGGGAATTTTTTTTATTTATATTTTTTTAAAACTAAATACCGACCAACGTTGGTCGGTAAATTGGTCAACGAATTGACCCAGCTGGTCAGACAAAATTTTTTTGGATTACCGACTAACGTTGGTCGGTAATCTGGATCCAATTTTTTAAATTTTAATAATTATTTTATTATTTAAAATATTTTATAATATTGAAGAATTTATATTTAAAATTACCGACCAACGTTGGTCGGTTAATGTAGGGAAGCATTTACCGACCAACTTTGGTCGGTAATTGTTATTTTCTGCAAAATAACCGACCAACTTTGGTCGGTTATTACGTCAACATTGGTCAAACTTTCGAATTACTTTTATATTTACTATCTAAATAATATAAATGTAATTCGTTAACACTTTTGTAATACAAATAATGAATACACTAACATATACTATATATAACATGCTATTTGTAAATTGATTCATCGACTTATAACTTACTTAGATGCATCGATGAATATTAAAAATAAAACGTTTGACCTATATCGACTAATAGTAAAAACAAAACGTCTCGACCTATATCGATTAATCTAGCTATGCCATGCATTATTAGTGATGAATGAATGAAAAATAAAAAAATTAATACTAAACATCTTTGACACATGCACGCACACACACACATATATATATATATGGATCACAAATTAAATAAACGAAAGAAACTATTAGTATTAAGTAAACGAGTTAAATTAATAGGTCAAACATGGTCAAACTTTAACAAGCTATATATATACACACTAACATATACTAGAACAAGCTATATATATAGTTAAAGTATTACAGTGAAGTGTGTTTGTGTGTGTGTGTGTATATATATATATGAGAACACGAAGCGCTAGGACCACAGGGTCGGGTTCTTTTAGGGATAGACTTGGGAAGATACTAATTAGTATATATACTTTATCATCAAATATATCTATTTGTAAATTGATTCATCGACTTATAACTTACTTAGATATATCGATGAATATTAATCGATGATTCATCAAAACGTCTCAACCTATATATCGATTAATCTATGTCATGCATTATTAGTGATGAACGAATGAAAAAAGAAGTTATTAGCATCAATTACAATATAGTGTATGTGTGTGTGAGAGAAATTACTCACATACTTAATTATAACTTAGAAAATTCACTTAGATAGATGCTATTATAATTTATTAAAATTAAATAGTTAATATAATTATTTATAAAGATTATGCTTATAGTTTATAATTATTTATAATAATTACATAGTTAAATAAAATAAATGCTTGTAGTTTATAATATTTTTTTTATAGTTTATAATATTTTAAGAAAAAAATAAAAAAAAAGAATTTAACTTAATGTACCGACCAAAATTTAACTTAATGTACCGACCAAGAATTTAACGGTCAACACTTAATGTACCGACCAAAATTACCGACCAACTTTGATCGGTAATTCTGAAATCAGAGAATTACAAAATGGGGGAAACCCCCATTTCTCTCTTATTTCCCCCTCTCTTCTCTATTTCCCTCACTCAAAACCTTCCCCTCTCCTTCTCTATTTCCCTCACATAAATCCCATTCCCCACCCCGCGTCGCCACCGCCCAGCCCTCGCCGTCGCCGCGCCGTCGTTGTCGCCGCTGCCACTGCCACTGCTGCCCCTCTCCTTCTCCATCTCCTAAAAATTCTAGGTTTGAATTACAACCCATTTATTTATTATTTCTAGGTTTTGTTAATTAGTTATGAATTAGTTTCAATTGATTAGTGTTTCAATTATTTGAACATTGCATTTTATTGAGGATTAGGGTTTAGGTCTTGTTTTAATTAATTTTGTTAATTAGTTTTATTAACTAATTAGTTTTATTAATTAGTCAATTAGTTATGAATTAGTTTTAATTGATGAGTGTTTAATTTTGAGTTTGTATTGTCTTGAATAGTTTAGTTAGAATTGAATTATTAACTTTGTATTGTCATAAATAGTTTAGTTAGAATCTAGGGTTTACGATTTGTTCTTGTGAATCGAACTTTTAGGGTATGGGTTGAATTTCTTTAGTTTAGTTAGTTTATGTTTAAACTCGTAGGATATGAATTGAAA